>NW_027197650.1:5000-15000 GCF_038502225.1 Cherax quadricarinatus | reverse complement strand
GGTTCCTCTCTTCTGGCTGGCTGGGAGGTTCCTCTCTTCTGGCTGGCTGGGAGGTTCCTCTCTTCTGGCTGGCTGGGAGGTTCCTCTCTTCTGGCTGGCTGGGAGGTTCCTCTCTTCTGGCTGGTTGGGAGGTTCCTCTCTTCTGGCTGGCTGGGAGGTTCCTCTCTTCTGGCTGGCTGGGAGGTTCCTCTCTTCTGGCTGGCTGGGAGGTTCCTCTCTTCTGGCTGGTTGGGAGGTTCCTCTCTTCTGGCTGGCTGGGAGGTTCCTCTCTTCTGGCTGGCTGGGAGGTTCCTCTCTTCTGGCTGGCTGGGAGGTTCCTCTCTTCTGGCTGGCTGGGAGGTTCCTCTCTTTTGGCTGGCTGGTAGGTTCCTCTCTTCTGGATGGCTGGGAGGTT
The DNA here is from genome assembly GCF_038502225.1 of Cherax quadricarinatus. NCBI lineage: Eukaryota > Metazoa > Arthropoda > Malacostraca > Decapoda > Parastacidae > Cherax > Cherax quadricarinatus. Next base: position 14,606 of record NW_027197650.1, on the reverse strand, counting down.
TCTCTCTTCTGGCTGGCTGAGAGGTTTCTCTCTTATGGCTGGCTGGGAGGTTCCTCTCTTCTGGCTGGCTGGGAGGTTCCTCTCTACTGGCTGGCTGGGAGGTTCCTCTCTTCTGGCTGGCTGGGAGGTTCCTCTCTTCTGGCTGGCTGGGAGGTTCCTCTCTTCTGGCTGGCTGGGAGGTTCCTCTCTTATGGCTGGCTGGGAGGTTCCTCTCTTCTGGCTGGCTATGAGGTTCCTCTCTTCTGGCTGGCTGGGAGGTTCCTCTCTTCTGGCTGGCTGGGAGGTTTCTCTCTTCTGGCTGGCTGGGAGGTTCCTCTCTTCTGGCTGGCTGGGAGGTTTCTCTCTTCTGGCTGGCTGGGAGGTTCCTCTCTTCTGGCTGGCTGGGAGGTTCTTCTCTTCTGGCTGGCTGGGAGGTTCCTCTCTTCTGGATGGCTGGGAGGTTCCTCTCTTCTGGCTTGCTGGGATGTTCCTCTCTTCTGGCTGGCTGGGAGGTTCCTCTCTTCTGGCTGTCTGGGAGGTTCCTCTCTTCTGGCTGGTTGGGAGGTTCCTCTCTTCTGGCTGGTTGGGAGGTTCCTCTCTTCTGGCTGGCTGGGAGGTTCCTCTTTTCTGGCTGGCTGAGAGGTTCCTCTCTTATGGCTGGCTGGGAGGTTCCTCTCTTCTGGCTGGCTGGGAGGTTCCTCTCTTCTGGCTGGCTGGGAGGTTTCTCTCTTCTGGCTGGCTGGGAGGTTCCTCTCTTCTGGAAGGCTGGGAAGTTCTTCTCTTTTGGCTGGCTGGGAGGTTCCTCTCTTCTGGCTGGCTGGGAGGTTCCTCTCTTCTGGCTGGCTGGGAGGTTCCTCTCTTCTGGCTGGCTGGGAGGTTCCTCTCTTCTGGCTGGCTGGGAGGTTCCTCTCTTCTGGAAGGCTGGGAAGTTCTTCTCTTCTGGCTGGCTGGGAGGTTCCTCTCTTCTGGCTGGCTGGGAAGTTCCTGTCTTCCAGCTGGACCACCTTTACAGGGATACAATGATCACATATAATAACATGTGATATTATAACACTTGTGTTGTAATATATATGGGCAGTGCTTTATGGAGTTGCTCTCACAAAACACACTCAACACTCATTACACTGCTGTAATATGTTCTTCACTCACACACTCAGCACTCATTAACACTGTTATAATGTGTTCTTCACTAAGGTACACACCCAGTACCTCTGTTTACACCATGTAATTGTAGTTTCTTACTGAATTCCTGTGCCAGATTCATTATTTACTTATCTCTTAACAAAACAAATAAGGTACATATAAACGTTATTTGCATCATTGAGATTCTTATTCATCGTGAAGTAACTTTCGTCCACTATCATAAAGTTATGCTTAATAACACTAGAAATACAGAGATAACACTGTTATGCATAGTATCACTATAAATACATGCACCGAACTGTTATACATGTTAACACAAAAGATACAAAGACGACGATATTATATACAGAAACACGCATAAAATTAATTTTAACAAATTACATACTACGACATATAAATAGAAGGATAAAATTTATAATTATTGGCCCCACCATGGTGGTGTAACCGGACGGGAAGTTCTTCTCTTCTGGCTGGACTACGGTACGAGTCTACCCGGGTGGATGTATTTACAGAGCACAGATTTCTGTGTGTCCCCTCTCTGTAATTACATCTGTCTGTATATAAGGATATTAAAACATATGTTCTAATATCATATATGGGTAATGCTTCATGGTGAGGCTACATTTGAAGAGTTAAGTTCCTCTTTGAGGAAATGCTGTGTTTGGGGTTCACAGCTCTCAACGTCCCCCTCAAATGTACTATAACAGTTCCTGTTTTTTCTTCTGATACGAAGCTGTTTTGTTAACCGACTGTGTGAGTGTACAACATATTATTGCACATAGTTATAAAGTGTTGAGTGGGTGTGGGAGTGTTGAACACATTAATACACATTTAAAGAGTGTTAAGTATGTTTGAGAGTGCAGAGTTCATAATTACACATCGTCAAAGAGTGGTGAGTGTGTTTGAGAGTGCAGGGTACATTATTACACATTGTTAAAGAATACTGAGTGGGTGTGGGAGTGTAGACTACATTAGCATATTTTGCCACAGAGTGCAGTGACTGACCAAGTCACTGGACAAAGATCAACATACAACGAGACGTTGTTCCATGAAAAGACTCTCCGGTAAATAATGTCTTTTCCTCACCTTTTTAAATGACACAAAGCATCACCTATTTTTTTTAAATTAATACTTAAAAATGACAGGGAAACCCGACTGTATCGACGAAATATAGAGAAACATCTGCAACACTTGAGTATCTTTAATGAGGAAACGTTTCGTAAAACACAGTGGCTTCATCAGTCCATACAAAGGAGAATGGTGAATAACAGGAGGAGTTTGAGTAGATGTAATCAGTCCATCAATCTTGAAAAGAATACAGGATATGTGCGAAGAAGTAGCTTATATACTGTAGGCAGGAGAGGTGCAGCAGTCGTAGGTGGTATCACTGATTACCTCAAACTACTCCTGTTCTTCGCCATTCTCCTTTGTATGGCGAAACGTTTCCTTATTATAGATACCCAAGTGTTGCACATGTGTCTAATTTATCAACTTGTAGGTTATCTGAGCCATTCATCTACATGATTGGGAAAGCCGTCAAGGGTGACGAAATATGACAGGGAAACCCGTCAATGAACACAAAATATGACAGGGAAACTCGTCCAGGGCTACGAAATATGACAGGGAAACCCGTCAACGGCGACGAAATATGACAGGGAAACCCGTCCATGGCGACAATATACGATAGGTAAACCCGTGCAGGGCGACGAAATATGACAGGGAAACTCATACAGGGTGACGAAATATATCAGGGAAACCCGTACAGAGCGACGAAATATGAGAGGGAAACCCGTCCTGGACGACGAAATATGACAGCAAAACTCGTCCAGGGCGACGAAATATGAGAGGGAAAGCTTTTCAGCGCGACGAAATATGAGAAGGAAACGTGTCCAGGGAGACGATATATGATAGGAAAACCCGTCGAGGGCGACGAAATGTGACAGGTAAACCCGTCCTGGGCAACGAAATATGGCGCGGAAACCCTTCCAAGGCGACGAAATATGACGGTTAAACACAACTAGGGAGAGAAAATATGTGAGGGAAACCCGTTCAGGGCTACTGAGTATGACACTGAAATCCGTTCAGCGCGAAGAAATATGTCAGGGGAAACCTGTGCAGGGCGATGAAATATATCCAGAAGACAGAATATTATATGGAAATCATTCCAGAGCCATGTAATATGAGAGGGAAACCCGTCCAGGGAGACGAAATATGACAGGCAAACCCGACTTGGGCGACGAAATATGACAGGAAACTCACCCAGGGCGACGAAATGTGACAAGGAAACCCGTATAGGGTGATGGAATATTAAGCCGCAATCCGTCAAAAGGCAAGAAATATAACAAGGGAAACCCGTCAAGGGCGACGAAATATGAGAGAGAAACCTGTCCAGGGCGAAGAAATATGACAAATACGTCCACGGCGGCGAAATATGACAGGGAAACCCGTCTATGGCGACGCTATATGATAGGGAAACCCGTCAAGGAGACAAAATATAACAGAGAAACTAATCCATGGCCATGCAATATGGCAGTGAAACCAGTCAATGGCGATGGAATAGGACAGGGAAAGCCATCCAGGGCGACTGAATATGACAGATAAACCCGTCCATGGCGACGATATTTCACAGGGAACCTGTCCAGTGTGATAAAATATGACAGGCAAACCTGTCAAGCCCGATGAAATATGGCAGCGAAATCCGTTCAGGGCGACGAAATATATAAGGGCGTAAAGGGAGACGGAATAAGACGAAATAAGACAAGGAAACACGTCGAGGGAGATGAAATATCACAGGTAAACCCGTCCAGGACGATGAAAAATGACAGGGATACCCGTCCAGGGCGACGAAATTTGACATGTAAACCAGTCCAGGACGACGAAATGTGACAGGGAAACCCATCCAGAGTGACGAAATATGACAGGGGAACCCGAACTGGGAGACGAAATATGACAGAAATTCATCCAGGGCGACCAAATATGAGAGGGTGAAACGTCAAGGGAGAAAAAATGACAGAAATCCGTCTATTGCTTAAAAATATGACAGTGAAACCCGTCCAGGGCAACGAAATATTACAGAGAAACCCATTCAGGGCTACGAAATATCACAATGAAACCCGTCGAGGGAGATGAAATATCACAGGTAAACCCGTCCAGGACGATGAAAAATGACAGGGATACCCGTCCATGGTGATGGAATGTGAAGCTGAAATACGTCCATAACGAAGAAATATGAAAGAGAAACCCGTCTTGGGCAACGAAATTTGAGAGCGAAACCTGTCCAGGGCGACGAAATATGACAGGAAAACCTGTCCAGGACGATGAAATATGAGAGGGAAACCCGTCTAGGGCAACGTTATATAAGAGGGAAATCCGCCAGGGGAGACAAAATAAGACAGGAAAAACATCCATGGCGATAAAATATGAGAGCGAAAGCAGTCATGGGCGATGGAATAGACAGGGAAAGCCATCCAGGGCGACTGAATATGACAGAGATACCCGTCCATGGCGACGATATTTGACAGGGAACCTGTCTAATGTGATGTAATATGACAGGGAAACTCGTTCAGGGCAACGAAAAATGACAGGAAAACCCGCCCAGGGCGACGAAATATATTATGGAAACCCGTACAGGGCGAGGATATATGACAGGGAAACTAATCCTAGGTGATGAAATATGACAGCGAAAGCAGTAAGGGCGATAGAATAAGACAAGGAAAGCCGTCCAGGGCGACTGAATTTGACAGAGAAACCCGTCCAGGGTGACGAAATATGACAGGGAAAGCCGTCCTGGGCGAAGAAATATGGCAGGGAAACCCGGCTATGGCGACGAAGAACGACAGGGAAACTCGTACAGGGCGACAGAGTATGACAGGGAAACCCTTCCAGGGCGACAACATATATCAGTGAAACCCGTCCAGGGCGACGAAATATGAGAGGGAAACCCGTCAAGGGCGACGATATATGAAAGAGAAACTCATCCAGGTTGACGAAGTATGAGAGAGAGAAAGAAGTTCTGGGCGAAGAAATATAACAGGGAAACCCGCCAATAGCGACGAAGTAAGACAGGGAACCCCATCCAGGACTACAAAATATGACAAGAAAACCTGTCCAGGGCGACGATATATATCATGGAAACCCGTACAGGGCGACGAATTATGACAGGAAAAATCCGTCCAGGGCGACGAAATATATCATGGAAACTTGTACAGGGCCACGAAATATTTCAGGAAAATCCGTCCAGGGCTACTAAATACATCAGGGAAACCCATACAATGCGACGATATATGACAGAAAAACCCGTCCAGGGCGACGATATATGTCAGGGAAACCCGTCCAGGGCGACGAAAAATGACAGGGAAACCCGTACAGGTCGACGAAATATGACAGGGAAACTCGTCCTGGGCGACGAAATATGAGAGGGAAACCCGTCCTTGGGGACGATATATGACAACGAAACCAGTCAAGGGAGATAGAATAAGACAGAGAAAGCCGTCCAGGGAGACTGAATGTGACAGGGAAAGCCGTCCTGGGCGAAAAAAATATAACAGGGAAACCTGGCTATGGCGACGATGAATGACAGGGAAACCTGTTCAAGTCGATGGAATATGACAGGGAAATCCGTCCAGGGCGATGGAATATGACGGGAAAACCTATCCATTGTGACGAAATATGGCGAGGAAACCCGTCCAGGGCGACAGAATATGAGAGGGAAACCCGTCTAGGGCGACGGAATACATCAGGGAAACCCGCCTAGATCTATGGAATATGACAGGGCGATGGAATATGAAAGGGAAACTCGACTTGGGAAACAAAAAATATAGGAGTGACCTATGTAACACTGTGCAAAGGTCACCAATGAATGTAAATTGCCCCATAAATCTTGCACAAGATAAACTACACAAGTTTTGATATTTCTAAGTTGATCGAATACGTCGTTCATGAATAATAAATAAAAATTTGTGATAAAGCAAACGAAAGATTTGAAAATTGTTCCCAAAAATAGGAAAGTGTCCTCTGGTTAAATTTAAAAATGCCATAAATGGGCGGATTTATATTTTTTCCAGTTTGTTTTTCACATTTACTGTGTTTATAATTCTATGAAATCCCATAAAAAATTTTAAACCTCAATTCGATAAAAATTGCAAAAAAATGGCAAATTGGCATCCAGACGGCTCAAAATTAATCCAAAAAACTTAAGATTGATTAATAATTGTGTTTGTGAGTTGATCAGAAGAGACATTCACTAGTTATTATATGGGAAGCAATTTACTTAATGAAATTAGGAAATTTAAACTTATATAAGATCAATGTTAAAGACAAACTTTGTTTTAATAAAGTTCATCAATGATAAAAGTTAAACTCATCAAAAAACTCAATCTCGAGTAACTGATCTGATTCCAAGTTTTTAAACTTTCATTAAAATTTCTAATTTTCATTTATTCAAAGTAAACAAATGTGTTATTATCTTTATTATACAATATATTGTTATTAATAATGTGAAGACAATCAGAAGGAACATTCATTAGTTATTGAAGGAAAAGTGAATATCATTATTCATTCAATAAAACTGATAAACCAGGATTTACGTCAACCAAAACAGTGTGAGATGTTTGGTCGGAAAACCAAACCATTGGTAAAAACTTGAAGCCGATCTGATGAGTCATTCTCTAGTATTTCACAGACTCTGAAGATTCCAATTTTTATATTATTAACAATTTTATTACAACGACAAATTTCTCTGCAGGTAAAGCGAAGTAATAAGTAATTTCCTCGATTTAACTTTCTTCGGAAGTTCATGCCACTCCTCAACTCTCTTCCGGAGCTCTTGATACCCCTCAACTTTCTTCCAGAGCTCTTGCCACTCCTCAACTTTCTTCCGGAGCTCTTGATACCCCTCAACTTTCTTCCAGAGCTCTTGCCACTCCTCAACTTTCTTCCGGAGCTCTTGCCACTCCCCAACTTTCTTCCAGAGCTCTTGATACTCCCCAACTTTCTTCTAGAGCTCTTGATACTCCCCAACTTTCTTCTAGAGCTCTTGATACTCCTCAACTTTCTTCCAGAACTCAAGCCAATCCTCAAATGCTTTATTTCTAAAAAAAAAAATACTTCTGGTTTCCTTTTTTATGTTATTTTTCTCATCACTTCTGCAACGTAAGTCTCTTTAAGCTTTTATTTGATTTATGAATCACAACAACTTTTAAAAAAATTTAACCAACTAAAAAATAGTTATGTTACCAGTTATTACAACGAAAATACCCCTTAAACATTAAGTATTCTTAATGGCATAAACATTAATGTTGAAGAAACAACATTGTGTGGTACACCATTCAAGGTATAATACATACTAACAATTAAACATCGCAGTACATTACAATACAACATTAATTTTATAATTCTGCTAACATTTACACATCACAGAACATGACATCATAATGTAGAATGTTAGTAAGTCGGAGACGCACTGACCAGTGGGTAAGACCCACCATATTAGTTGTCCATGTCAAGGGAACGAATATCCCCAGCTGCTAGTTTTTATTTTCATCCCATAATGTTTATAGTCCGTGGGGGGGAGGGTAATGTTTTATGGTGGTCTAGATGTTAGACAAGTGAAATGTGAGAATAGAAAGAAATTAGTTAAATTGTTTAAAAATTATTTATAGAACTTTGTCTTCCAAAAGATAATTCGAGGTAGAGTTTTCTGTACCTGACCCACAATGGATGTCTTCAACATGGCGAGAACCAACATTCTTCATCAGAATATTGAATCATATAAAGTTCCTGAGTTCCCTAACTTGAGGAAGTCTGATTTTTTTTCAACCCACAACTTCTCGACTTTATTTTGAAGACACAAACATAATTTTAACAATCGTGAGGGAGACTGCATATATAAATGAATACAAATTTGAGAACATATGTGCGTGTAGTATAGATGGACCTGTGTGTGTGTGTGCGTGTGTGTGTGTGTGTGTGTGTGTGTGTGTGTGTGTGTGTGTGTGTGTGTGTGTGTGTGTGTGTGTGTGTGCATTTGTGATTACGAGCATATTAGTGTACGAGGCGATCAGTGTGTGTTATACATATGCATGTGTGTGTGTGTGTGTGAGCGTGTGCGTTGTTTTGTACGTGTTCATACACGTACGGAAAGGATACTCACTGGTTGTTGAGGCAGACCTTGGGGAAGTGGGGAAGGGAGAATATCTGAAGGCGGACAGATGGACTCCTGGACACATGGACCTGGGAGAGGCGGAAGGGATACTCACTGGTTGTTGAGGCAGACCTTGGGGAAGTGGGGAAGGGAGGATGCCTGAGGGGACACAGGTGGACTCCTGGACACATGGACCTGGGAGAGGCGGAAGGGATACTCACTGGTTGTTGAGGCAGACCTTGGGGAAGTGGGGAAGGGAGGATGCCTGAGGGGACACAGGTGGACTCCTGGAACCACGGACCCGGGAGGGGTGCAAGGTTGGGGTGTGGGGGTAGTGGGGAAGGGGGAGCACCTGGCGTCACACAGGTGGACTCCTGGAACCACGGACCCGGGGGGGGTGCAAGGTTGGGGTGTGGGGGAAGTGGGGAAGGGGGAGCACCTGGCGTCACACAGGTGGACTCCTGGAACCACGGACCCGGGGGGGTTGCAAGGTTAGGGTGTGGGGGTAGTGGGGAAGGGGGAGCACCTGGCGTCACACAGGTGGACTCCTGGAACCACGGACCCGGGGGGGGGGCAAGGTTGGGGTGTGGGGGTAGTGGTGTGTGTGTGTGTGTGTGTGTGTCTGTGTGTGTCTGTGTGCTTGGATATGTGTGTGTGTTAGTTACCATTTCGTCCTAGGCACATGTCGATTAGACACAAGGCCTGTTGCTGTTGTATATAAGTACGTGTGTGTGTGTGTGTGTGTGTGTGTGTGTGTGTGTGTGTGTGTGTGTGTGTGTGTGTGTGTGTGTGTGTGTGTGTGTGTGTGTGTGTGTGTGTGTGTGTGTGTGTGTGTGTGTGTGTGTGTGTGTGTGTGTGTCTGTGTTTGGATGTATGTGTGTGTGTGTGTGTGTGTGTGTGTGTGTGTGTGTGTGTGTGTGTGTGAATAAGAAGACGATGAAGAAGAAAACGAAGGAAATATGGAATAGCGCAATAGCTAAGAGCATAACAGATGGTTACTCATAGGTCCTTCACAGCTTCCTAAATGGTTACTCAAAGGTCCCTCACAACTTCCTAGATGGCTACTCGTAGGTCCTTCACAGCTTCCTTCACATTATTCTTGCACTATCGAGTGGATTAGGTTTGTTTTTTGTTCAATTTAATTCTACAATTCATAATTGTTGCCCAGCAGAGTAGCTGAAAATATGTCTTTGATGAAGATCATAGGTCCATAATGTTATCTCAGGTTCACAGTGTTATCTAAGGTCCATAGTGTTATCTTAGGTTCATAATGTTATATAAGGTCCATAGTGTTATCTTAGGGCCATAGTGTTATCTTAGGTCCATAGTGCTATCTAAGGTCC
>NW_027197649.1:45000-57363 GCF_038502225.1 Cherax quadricarinatus | reverse complement strand
AACTCATCAATATCGACATCTCTAGGCTACACAGAATATCGTCTACGTATCTGAACTACTTGACTTTACTTGGAAGTATCTTTAAGGATTCTAGTCACATACAATTCCATATACAAGTTGATGATTAATAGACTAAGCAGATTTCTCTAGGCCATGACTTGTTTTTGATCATAGTATTTACCTTCAAGTACGAACTTGCAGTCCATCACACACAGCTTAATGAATTCAATAATTATGTTAGTGGGGTAGGACATGAAGAAGTTTTTTAGTTCTTCTAGATACATAAGCAAATCAAAGACAAGGATTCTAGTTAATAATGCTGTGATATCAAAATGTACAAGAGTAAACTTATGTGATGGATTTAATTTTTGGAGTCTTTCTGTAAGGTGACGATATTCTTAATATGAGCATCTGAAATCTTTCCGACCATAAGAGTTAGAAGCTTAACTAGCCATTTGGATAGAATGCATGCAGCCGAACTTATAATAGGACAGCCTGGGTTACTGGTTTATGGGCTGTAATTAAGTTATAAAGATACGGTAGAGTTGTCGTCCTGGCTAACAGACATTTAATTCATCATTCCCCTTCAATAACTTTTTAAGTCGTTCATTGAAGTGAGTTGATGTGTTCGAGGAGGTTCCTAGAGGTTCGTACTTTCCATTATCCCTTAGTAAGCTGTTCATCTTATCAGAATATTCAGTTTCATCTAAAATGACAAATTTGTTAGATTTATCAGCTTGCGTAAGATGCAAGGTCTGATCGTTACGGAGATCGCTATGTGCTTTCATAAATCATAGAGGGCAGTTGAGAAGCACTGGATGGAGTAAGGTACCATAGACCATCCCTTTGCAGATATTAAAGGTACAAAACAACTTAGCTATATCTACATAATTAACATTCCTAGTTGGGAGAGCGAAACTTAATCCAAACAATAGAAATCATATTAGCCCAACATCAGTATTCAGTACAGAAGGTTCAGGAGTTGAATGCAATTTTTGATCATTTTAGTACTTGCAATCATCCGCTGGGGTGGGCAGCAGACCGGGTCATTGTACCCAAGAGTTTCATTACAGAAAGGAACGTAATTGAATCCTCTCTCATCAAACATGATAGGAATGTCTTACATAATTCAAGTGATGGAATATACAACCTCAACAGCTGTTTAGTAGAGTCAATTGTGCACAATCTTAAGCAAGGATGTTATACAAAAATCCCTGGATTGCTCACTTTGGAATGATTGCACATAAGGATTTGATGACATTAGATCAAGGTTCTCTACACATGTCTTTCACGTTTCACCCATCTGAGATTTTGCCCATCTGTGGCGAAGTAAATAAGTGCAATGTACAAACTCGATATCTGTTTAGTGTCAGTTGCGCACAATCTTAAGCTAGGATGCTATACAAAAATCCCTGATTGTTCATTATGTAACTGGTCCTTATGAGGATTTGAGTGACATTAGACCAGTGTTCGTAACACCTGTCCTTTACATTTCACCCTTCCGAGATCCTGTCAGCCCATGTCGAAAATAGGGTATGCCGGGAACGTCTAAAATTAACATCCCTTTATGTAGGCGAAAGTATACCAATGTTAGCATTCAATTTCTCTTTCCGTTTTGAGGGTAAACTGTGATAGCCCGTTCTACACATTTAGCCCATTGGAAATTGAGTTTCACTCTCAGTTTCACCATATTCGGTCTATTCTGAAAAGTACATTTTTGTGTGTGTGTAGTAGCCTGCCCTCAAGTGTTTCCAGATCCGTCCTCACTGCTTCTTCCTCGGAAATTCTGTTCTCACAAGTTTGTCCCTTAGAGACTCATCCTTCCTCCAGGCGATCATCGGGGTTCATCAGGAAAGTGCTCCATCCAAAATGCTTGTTGGAATTCTTCATTGATCCATGTCCACAGCTCCTTTAGCTGTCTTGATTTCCCAGAAAAATAGTTGACTGTACAAGGATGGTAGAATGTTCCTTGTGTCTGCCTCTGTTTTTCGATGCCAGAAGCTGTTCTCTTCTGACTGCCTTGAGTTTTCGTTCTGCAAGCCTAAGACTTGAAGAAATTCCACATATCCTTTAGGGAGTTTTCAAAACAGGAATCGTCGCTGCAAATTCGTTTGATCCTTAATGCTAAGGAGTAGGGTAGTGATTGCTTCAAGTTTCTTGGGTGCGACGATATCCATAGAAAGTATTGATGGGCATTACCTGGTTTGTAATAGGTTTTGCTGTATATTTCTCTCTCCTTATTCAGGTAAGTCACTGTATCCAGGAATGGCAGATCTGTACTGCTATGTCCTGAAGTGAACTTCAGGGATGGGTGTGCTCTTTTTGCCCAAGTTTTTAATTCTTCCACCCTTTCGTCTCCCCCTCTTATCACAGTAAACGTCATCTATGTATCTCATGTAGGTAACTGTGTCCGGTCCCTTCTCTCTGTACCTTTCCAAAGTGCAGTGTACAAAAATTTCTGCCACAGCGACGCTCACAGAAACCCCTATTACTGTTCCTATCTTTTGCCTGTAGACTTTACTGTTAAATTTAAGGACAGTATCCTTCATAATGTGGACTAGTGCTCTCTGCACGATTTGGCCACTGGGCGGCTTCTTGATTCCCAACTTTAATAAATCCTCTCTAATCTTATCTATGTTGTCCTCATAGAACTCTGATACCGCCCTTGCCGCTTCTTCTTGTGGTATAGATGGATACAGGGAATATATCCAAAGAGATCATCCTTAGGTCTGTCGGGGCTGTCCTTACTTATTTCATTATTCTTTCCACTTCTGTTAGCAAATGTGTAGTATCCCTGATTCTTTCTGGCAGAAGTTCTAGTAGTGGCATCAGCAGGGCTGACATCACCTTGTCTACGGGTCTTGTTGGTGCTGCACATCCTGAGAACACTGGTCTAGTCTTGAACGTCCCTGTTTCTGTGCCCTTGACCATATGTATCTTGGGAAGAAAGTACATGTTAGGTATTCTGGATTTAAAACTGAGTAGCCTCTCTCTTAAGGCTACTGATATAACTCCTCTCTTCCCCTCGTTGTTATATAGGTCTAAAATTAGTTCTTTACCACTGTTCTTAATTTCCTGAAATGTAATTTCTGGTTCTGCTAATTCTTTATATGTTTCCCTATTAACATGCTTGTTACCTGCTTTTATGTCGTTGGACCCTTTGAAGACTACAATCTCCGAACCCTTGTCTACATCCGAGATCACTATGTCTTCCCTGCTCTTCAGGGTCTTACCATAAGAACATAGGAAAGAAGGAACACTGCAACAGGCCTACTGACCCATGCGGAGCAGGTCCATGTCCCCCCCCCGCGGATTAGACCAATGACCCACCCCCAGGATTATCCCAATGACCCACCCAGTCTGGTCATCCCCACTCAAGGATGGAGCACTGTACCAGACCCAGCAGCTCAAGCTAGTAAGGTCCAACTTACACCCACCCACACCAACTCATGTATTTATCTAACCTATTTTTAAAACTACACAACGTTTTAGCCTCAATAACTGTACTCGGGAGTTTGTTCCACTCATCCACAACTCTATTACCAAACCAGTACTTTCCTATATCCTTCCTGAATCTGAATTTTTCCAACTTGAAACCATTGCTGCGAGTCCTGTCTTGGCTGGAAATTTTCATCACACTATTTACATCCCCTTTATTTATTCCTGTTTTCCATTTATACACCTCGATCATATCCCTTCTAATTCTACGCCTTTCGAGAGAGTGCAGATTCAGGGCCTTCAGTCTATCCTCATAGGGAAGATTTCTGATACATGGGATCATCTTTGTCAACCTCCTTTGTACGTTTTCCAAAGCATTTATATCCATTCTGTAATACGGTGACCAGAACTGAGCAGCATAGTCTAAATGAGGCCTAACCAAGGATATATAGAGTTGAAGAACAACCTGAGGACTTCTATTATTTATACTTCTAGATATGAAGCCAGAATTCTGTTAGCTTTATTGCAAACACTAATGCACTGTTGTCTTGGTTTTAGGTGACTGCTAACCAGAACTCCTAAATCCTTTTCGCAATCGGTAGTATTAAGATCTACATTATTTAGTTTATATGTGGCATGGTTATTTAACTGTCCAACATTTAGAACTTGGCATTTGTCAATGTTAAACTGCATCTGCCACTTCGACCATTGCGTCAGTCTATTCAAATCATCCTGGAGTGCTCTAATGTCCTCATTAGAATGAATTGGACGACCTATTTTGGTGTCACCAGCAAATTTGCTTATGTCGCTATTTATTCCCTCATCTATGTCGTCTATGTAAATTGTGAACAACAACGGGCCCAACACTGACCCCTGAGGAACACCGCTTGTGACGTGCCCCCATTCTGATTTCTCCCCATTTATGCAAACTTTCTGCTGTCTATTTGTCACGACCCTCGAGAAACTGTAGCCAAACCGATTCTGTGTTCGATGTTTCTAATCTTATATCATGTCTAAGACAACAATTTAAATTTTATCTGACATACATCGCCACACCACCACCCTTCCTGTTGACCCAATCAGTGTGGAATAGTTTATAACCCTGTATGTTGCATTCAGAAGGCATTTCTCTATCTTTCAGGTTGAACCAGGTCTCTGTTATACCAATAATATCTATATTACCTACACTTGCAAATAATTTTAGCTCATCTATCTTATTTCTTAGACTCCTACTATTTGTATAGTAAACCTTAAGGGAGCTAGTCACTCGTTGCCCTCTACTATCTCTCTTTGTTTGTTGATCAATTGATTTACCATTACTAGCAACTTTATTTTGAATATTGTCTTTTAAACATATCCCTGAGGTATCCCGGTAATAACTGCTGTTTTTAGCCCTAATGCTGCAGCCTGATTGTTTCCCACAAACACCCATACCTCTATAATCTATCAGTTTAAATTCCTAGACAAATCATCAATTACCCTCTCAATTGAATTGGCTAATGCAACCACTCCATCCCCAGAGAGATGAACCCCATCCCTTGCATACATACCACGTTTGCCAAAGAAAAGGTCCCAGTTATCAATGAATGGGATTGCAAGTTCCTTGCAGTACCTGTCTAGCCAGCGATTTATACCAATTGCCCTAGACATCCATTCATTGCCCACTCCCTTTCTAGGCAAGATGCTACATATGACTGGGATCCCTCCCTTAGACCTAACTACTTCTATGGCTGACCTGTACTTATCCAGCAGCTCCTCTCTCCTGCCCTTCCCAATGTCATTACACCCAGCACTAAGACAGATAATGGGCTTGTTCCCATTACCTGCCATAATATTATCCAACCTGCTGACTATGTCGCCAACTCCAGCTCCAGGAAGGTACACGCTCTGTCTGACCTCTCTGTCTGTTACAAAATGCACGGTCCATATATCTTACCTGAGAATCGCCTACTATTAAAATATTCTTACCTTGATTAGCAGGGGAATCAGTGGTACCTTCAACCTCACTAACCACTGAAGTACACTCGTCTTGGAGAACAGAGAATCGATTTCCTACCTTCACATCTTCTCTATTAACTCTCCTCATCACTTGCTTTAAGACTAGGTCTATATCTCCTATGCTTCTTTTTCCTTAGTGCTTGTTTGATATCGTCCATCTTTTTCTTCAGTCCTTGGAGTCTCATGGCTGGTTCCATCTCTACCCTGAGCGGCCTCATATATTTCTCAGAGGTGGTTAGTCCTATTTTTATGTTCTTCCGTCTCTCTCTTGTCATATCTGAAACGAAAGCTCTTTCAAAGTCTCTATTAATCTGTTTTTCTAGTGTTGCTAAGGTTTCCGTAGTTTTGTTCTCTATACTGCGGATGGTGGGTGGTTCCAGTACGAAAGACAGGCCTTTCCTTAACATTGATTTTTCCCTGTTTGTTAAAGATAGTTTTGATATCACTAGCTCCACCAGTTCAGGTAACTTGGGTAATTTGTCTGGTGGTTTCAGTATTTCTTCTGGTATTATGGTTGGTAATTTCATTCTCTGTTCCAGGGGTCGGGGAGTGGTGGTTGGGGTTTCCACTCTCCTTTCCACTGGTTTGGGAAGTGTCCTGTCCCACCGCTGTGGTAATAATTCATAGGGGGGCTGAAAAAAAATATTGTACATCTGTTTATAACCTTGTCTGTAATTAGAGTTCCCCATATAGTTATAGTTCTGGAAATTGTTAGTTACTTTGGTAGTGTGGTTTAGTAGGTAGGAATCCCGTAAAATTGTTTAATTTCTTGTAGTTCTTCTCTTTTTTTTTTTATCTGCTGGTATATTCTCTAGGTTAATAGTTTTCACCACTTTTGGTTTCGTATTCTTGTTTTCTAATTTATCAACTAAGGTTTTCAATGTCAATATTAGGGTTTTGATCTCTGTGACTCTACGTTTTCAATCTCTATTTTTATATCTTGCTTTTCCTATGTTCTGCTAGAGTCATTCAAAGTCTCTATCTGTGGCTGTGGTTTAATCGTTTTTCCCTTAGTGTTACCTTTCATTTCTTTCCTCTTGTCGTCGTCGTCTTCTATATCCAACACTTCCTGCCTTTGTACCAAAAGGAGATCTAGTGTTGTGTTTCCTCTGGTAAGTCCTCCTCTGCATTACCTACTTCTGCAGGGTTAGGAGTGCTGGTTGGTCTGCGTCTTGGCTGTTTGTTGAAGTCTAGGGCGAAGTAGCAAATGTCTCTCGCTGTGTCTACCCCAAACTCATTCACTGTTAAATTCTTCATTACATTGATCTTATCAGTAATATGTTCTAAAGCTACTGTCATTCCCAGAGTCTTTTGCGGCTAGGGACTTGGAGAGATCTCTTTTTTCTGCGTTCATCGTGGTTAGAAGCCATTCTGGATAAGGGCAAGAGTCTGGCATGCTAGCTAACCTGAGAGTTCTTTAGCCCATATCTAGGATTTCCCCCGCTTTTTCACAACCTTGGAAATATCGTAGCTTACTGTAATAACTTTCCAGTTCCCTATATTGTTGTCTCAACATAGCGGCTGCCTTGTTCTCTCTCCTGCTCAGTATTTTCTTTGGCCTCCATTCCTCATCTACATCAGGCAGTGGGTCAGTTATTCTTTCCGTTAAGTCTATTTTATCTGTCAGAGGTCTCAAGGGAAGGTGTTTCAACATACCATCATTGGTGTCTGTACTGCTGAGCGTAGTCCAGGCCCCTTTGAAAAAATCTACGAGGGTTCTCAATCGCCTTGGTTCCACTCCATCTCAGCAAGGTTTTCTTCGTTGCTTCATCTGCTACCTTGTCCAACAGCACACTCTCCGGTGAGTGCATTTCCCCTCCCTTGAAGCCTCCCAGCTGTGGTTCTCCATCCTTGTGTCCGTAGATGTTGCAAGGTAGGCCATGTTTCTTGCCAGTACCCCCTGTTCTCTCGTTGTCCTTCTCTGGTGTCTGTTCATTTGGCCCTTCATACACTATAATTGTCGGTTCTGTAATACAACTAGTCTTATTACAGAAATGAGGAGATCCGATCACATTCGTTCGGAATGTTCTTGCCAAGAATAAGGTAGGGAAGTAGATGTTTAGTGCCCCAGACATAACAGTGCCAGTTGTTAGCAAGATTGAGTATTATAGGAAGAGAATATAGTCAGCACACAAACCCTAGTAATAAAGTGATTACATAGTGAACTAAACCATTATTAACATGACAATTATAAAAAATTTAGTCATACGTCATGGCTATATATATAGATGTATCTGGCATTTGTCTTAGGAATTTTCCGTGAAAATTAAAAAGAAAAAGGTCTACAGCAGATTCCTTTAAAGCTAATGGGAGACATATATAGTTTATCCATGGGTAGACAGCCATAGTTTATCTATCCTACCAGACTCTTTGGGCAGATGCTGATCTAACCCAAGATGGCAGGGACACAGACCCTAATTCCTTGGGGTGGAACCATGATACTTAAGATAATCCAGAACATTCGTATATACATCCAGTTTTAGGTCATGCGCAAAAGACTCGGTTATAAACGAACTGAGCTTGAATAATCCACAACTACCATTATATAATGAATACTTACCATGTTTTATAATTGCCGATTCTAAAATATTTCTTTCTAGCCATAAAGTACATGGAACTAGGACTGGCTGCTGACCAAGTAGCAGGATTGTTGCAAACTCATGTGTGGTTGAATATCGCATTTGATTCTTGATCTGTTCTTACTGAATACTGATGGTGTATTATTCTAATATCTAGAGGTTTGCCAGTCTGTCCCATAAAGGATAAGTTACAACCGTGTCACCCAACACTGTAAACACCACCAACACAGTGTTGCGGAAATTCTCGATCAACATACTCTTAACACTGTGAATTCTTAAGAACAATTAATTATTGAATTTTTTTTTAGGACATTCGGAAGGACTGATAAATTCTCATTGTATTAACAGACCAGTCCATTCTTGGTCTGAGGAGTTTTTCTTGGTTCACTCCTATGATAAATTTTCCCAGTTACCAGTAAAGTAGTTCCTTCAAACTTCTTAGGGTAACATAGCTTTGTGGCAATATCAAAGATTTTCCTAATTTCCTCATCAAGAAACTCAGGACTACACACTCGGTAAGCACTCAAAAACATAGTAAGACCTTCTTTTCATAGTTGCAGTAGTAGTGTATATATGAACACACATTCGAGGCCTTGTTATATACCGTAAACAATCATTCTATCCATCCTGTGAATCAGAACATCTATGAATGGAAGTTCACTGTCCACTCCTGTCTCTCCTGTGAATTTAATAGAGAGAAAAAGAGAGTTAAATCACGGTAAAAATGTGTTCAGGTCCTAATAATCTGGCCAAAGACACAAGGTGTCATCCATGTATCTGAAGCACTTAGCTTCACTGGGCAGGATATCTTATAACAACTTAGTCTCAAAGAACTCCATATATAGATTGCTAAATAGGAGAAACAATGGACTTCCCATAGCCAGTTCCTGCCTTTGAGCGTAATATTCATCTAATTTTTCTTCCAGATAACTAATCAGGAACAAGCACTTAGGTGAACAAAGCTGTGACATCAAAACTTACAAGTGTAAAATAGTTAGACATTTTATCATTTTTCAATTTTTCAATGAAGTCAACGTTGTTTATGTGAGCTTTCGATATGTTGCCAAACATTGGAGTTATTATTTTTACCATCCATTTTGAAAATGCATAGGTCGACCATCACACAGAGTTAATAATAGATATTGCTGGTAAGCCGAACTTATGGGTTTTAACTGAGCTATACATGTAAAGGTGTGTCGCCGACGTAACTGATAACCGTTTAATTAAGGGGAGTAAGTTTCTCTGTTTTCTAATAACTTACTCATTTTTCGACTATTATCTACCTTGTCCATAATTAATATCGCATTTGCTAGGTCTGCCTTCGTATGGACTCTATGATCTTTCCTTAATTCATTTATGACTTAATAAAGCTTTGAGGACAATTCGGTTCCACAGGTCTGAGCAAAGCCCCCATATACCATGTCTTTGCAAATGTTGAACAATTCAGGTGGTAGATCCCCTTGTTTTTCTGGATTGCAAAAGTCTTGGCAAGGTTAACATAATTAATAACCCCACTAGTAAGCGCGAAGCTTAATCCATACGCTAGGGCTGTCTGTTGGTCTCGGGTAAGCACATACGCTAGGGCTGTCTGTTGGTCTCGGGTAAGCACATACGCTAGGGCTGTCTGTTGGTCTCGGGTAAGCACATACGCTAGGGCTGTCTGTTGGTCTCGGGTAAGCACATACGCTAGGGCTGTCTGTTGGTCTCGGGTAACCACATACGCTAGGGCTGTCTGTTGGTCTCGGGTAACCACATACGCTAGGGCTGTCTGTTGGTCTCGGGTAAGCACATACGCTAGGGCTGTCTGTTGGTCTCGGGTAAGCACATACGCTAGGGCTGTCTGTTGGTCTCGGGTAAGCACATACGCTAGGGCTGTCTGTTGGTCTCGGGTAAGCACATACGCTAGGGCTGTCTGTTGGTCTCGGGTAAGCACATACGCTAGGGCTGTCTGTTGGTCTCGGGTAAGCACATACGCTAGGGCTGTCTGTTGGTCTCGGGTAAGCACATACGCTAGGGCTGTCTGTTGGTCTCGGGTAAGCACATACGCTAGGGCTGTCTGTTGGTCTCGGGTAAGCACATACGCTAGGGCTGTCTGTTGGTCTCGGGTAAGCACATACATACGCTAGGGCTGTCTGTTGGTCTCGGGTAAGTACATACGCTAGGGCTGTCTGTTGGTCTCGGGTAAGTACATACGCTAGGGCTGTCTGTTGGTCTCGGGTAAGCACATACGCTAGGGCTGTCTGTTGGTCTCGGGTAAGTACATACGCTAGGGCTGTCTGTTGGTCTCGGGTAAGCACATACGCTAGGGCTGTCTGTTGGTCTCGGGTAAGCATACGCTATACGCTAGGGCTGTCTGTTGGTCTCGGGTAAGCACATACGCTAGGGCTGTCTGTTGGTCTCGGGTACGCTAGGGCTGTCTGTTGGTCTCGGGTAAGCACATACGCTAGGGCTGTCTGTTGGTCTCGGGTAAGCACATACGCTAGGGCTGTCTGTTGGTCTCGGGTAAGCACATACGCTAGGGCTGTCTGTTGGTCTCGGGTAAGCACATACGCTAGGGCTGTCTGTTGGTCTCGGGTAAGCACATACGCTAGGGCTGTCTGTTGGTCTCGGGTAAGCACATACGCTAGGGCTGTCTGTTGGTCTCGGGTAAGCACATACGCTAGGGCTGTCTGTTGGTCTCGGGTAAGCACATACGCTAGGGCTGTCTGTTGGTCTCGGGTAAGCACATACGCTAGGGCTGTCTGTTGGTCTCGGGTAAGCACATACGCTAGGGCTGTCTGTTGGTCTCGGGTAAGCACATACTAGACAGGTTTGTCTATAATGGAAAAATGAATATTATTAGAAGAACCATTTCGATCAGGTTAGTAATAAGTAATGAGAGGTAATGAGGAATTGATTAAACAGTTATATGTATGGGTGATTTAAATCCATAAGCCCGGTTTTCCAGCGAGACCTATTATTAGCTCGGTGGTGTAGGCGACTTCTGCGTTTTTCAAAAGAGTTGAGAAAAATATTAACTCCAGTGCTTGGCAACATTTCTCAAGCGCATATAAAAAGAGCGTTGACCTCATTGAAAAACTGAAAAATGTTAACATGTCTAACAATTTTACACGAGTTAATTTTGAGGTCACAGCTTTGTTTACCTGAGTGCCTTTCCTAATGTATCTTATCTTGAAGAATTAGACAAGTTGCCATGCCATTCAATAAGAACATTATTACTGAGCTGATTAAGTTATGTGTATCTCATTGCAAGTTTGAGTTTGAAGGGAAATATTACACTCAAAGACAGGGAATGGCTATGGGAAATCCATTTCCTCAAATATTAAGCAATGTATATATAGAGTTCTTTGAGACCAAGTTGTTGAAAGATATCCTGCCCCGTGAAGCTAAGTGCTTCAAATATGTAGATGACTTCTTGTATCTTTGGCCAATTATTAAGACCAGACACATTTTTAAGCAGACTTAAGTTGTCTGGATTTTTTATCGAGCACCCTGTCAAAAACTAATGAAAATTTAATATTTTTCTGGAAACTTCTATATTTTTAAAATAAAAATAAAGGTGAAATAATAGTCATGAAAAATAATTAAAATGAATTATATTAAAACGGAAATAAATAACGTTGTGTTAAGAAGCAGCGTCCCAGGTGTGTCATCACTTACACCACACTGCTTCATGCTGGTGTTTTCTAGGGAGGGAACGTTCTGAGTTGTGCACACCACAACGTTCTGAGTTGTGCACACCACAACGTTCTGAGTTGTGCACACCACAACGTTCTGAGTTGTGCACACCACAACGTTGTGAGTTGTGCACACCACAACGTTGTGAGTTGTGCACACCACAACGTTGTGAGTTGTGCACACCACAACGTTGTGAGTTGTGCACACCACAACGTTCTGAGTTGTGCACACCACAACGTTGTGAGTTGTGCACACACAACGTTTAAAGTCTTTTATAAAGTTCTGAAGTCTGACAGATTTTTTTTTAACTGGTGTTACTCGTGCCATGAGTGAGTGTCCTTACAACATGAAACAAATCTAGTTCATTAGGCTCATGTTGTTTGTAGAATCAATAGTGGAGTAGATAGGATGACACGTACGTTGTGTTGTCTCTTGAGGCTTGGGACAAGGTACGCAGTGCTCTAACCACCGTACCACAATGGACAATACCTTCTAAACATTGTAAAAATCTCTCGTCGGTCGATGCATGCAGGGGATGAGATGAAATAGCTGACACAACCTGCCTGAATGCTGGCTGCCTTGGATCAAAACGTCTAGCGTTAGCTAGGCGCCAAGGTATTGTCCAGTGTGGTACGGTGGTTAGAGCACTGCGTACCTTGTCCCAAGGTTC
>NW_027197649.1:27500-40000 GCF_038502225.1 Cherax quadricarinatus | reverse complement strand
TCACGCACGCTTGCTGGAAGTCCAAGCCCCTTACCCACAAAACCTCCTTTACCCCCTCTCTCCAACCCTTTCGAGGACGACCCCTACCCCGCCTTCCTTCCCCTATAGATTTATATGCTTTCCATGTCATTCTACTTTGATCCATTCTCTCTAAATGACCAAACCACCTCAACAACCCCTCTTCTGCCCTCTGACTAATACTTTTATTAACTCCACACCTTCTCCTAATTTCCACACTCCGAATTTTCTGCATAATATTTACACCACACATTGCCCTTAAACAGGACATCTCCACTGCCTCCAACCGTCTCCTCGCTGCTGCATTTACCACCCAAGCTTCACACCCATATAAGAGTGTTGGTACTACTATACTTTCATACATTCCCTTCTTTGCCTCCATAGATAACGTTTTTTGACTCCACATATACCTCAACGCACCACTCACCTTTTTTCCCTCATCAATTCTATGATTAACCTCATCCTTCATAAATCCATCCGCCGACACGTCAACTCCCAAGTATCTGAAAACATTCACTTCTTCCATACTCCTCCTCCCCAATTTGATATCCAATTTTTCTTTATCTAAATCATTTGACACCCTCATCACCTTACTCTTTTCTATGTTCACTTTCAACTTTCTACCTTTACACACATTCCCAAACTCATCCACTAACCTTTGCAATTTTTCTTTAGAATCTCCCATAAGCACAGTATCATCAGCAAAAAGTAACTGTGTCAATTCCCATTTTGAATTTGATTCCCCATAATTTAATCCCACCCCTCTCCCAAACACCCTAGCATTTACTTCCTTTACAACCCCATCTATAAATATATTAAACAACCATGGTGACATTACACATCCCTGTCTAAGACCTACTTTTACCGGGAAGTAGTCTCCCTCTCTTCTACACACCCTAACCTGAGCCTCACTATCCTCATAAAAACTCTTTACAGCATTTAATAACTTACCACCTATTCCATATACTTGCAACATCTGCCACATTGCTCCTCTATCCACTCTATCATATGCCTTTTCTAAATCCATAAATGCAATAAAAACTTCCCTATCTTTATCTAAATACTGTTCACATATATGCTTCAATGTAAACACCTGATCTACACATCCCCTACCCACTCTAAAACCTCCTTGCTCATCCGCAATCCTACATTCTGTCTTACCTCTAATTCTTTCAATTATAACCCTACCGTACACTTTTCCTGGTATACTCAGTAAGCTTATTCCTCTATAATTTTTACAGTCTCTTTTGTCCCCTTTCCCTTTATATAAAGGGACTATACATGCTCTCTGCCAATCCCTAGGTACCTTCCCCTCTTTCATACATTTATTAAACAAAAGTACCAACCACTCCAACACTATATCCCCCCCTGCTTTTAACATTTCTGTCATGATCCCATCAGTTCCAGCTGCTTTACCCCCTTTCATTTTACGTAATGCCTCACGTACCTCCCCCACACTTACATTCTGCTCTTCTTCACTCCTAAAAGATGGTATACCTCCCTGACCAGTGCATGAAATTACTGCCTCTGTTTCTTCCTTAACATTTAAAAGTTCCTCAAAATATTCTCGCCATCTACCCAATACCTCCATCTCCCCATCTACTAACTCCCCTACTCTGTTTTTAACTGACAAATCCATATTTTCCCTAGGCTTTCTTAACTTGTTTAACTCACTCCAAAATTTTTTCTTATTTTCATTAAAATTTCTTGACAGTGCCTCTCCCACTCTATCATCTGCTCTCCTTTTGCACTCTCTCACCACTCTCTTTACCTTTCTTTTACTCTCCATATACTCTGCTCTTCTTATAACACTTCTGCTTTGTAAAAACCTCTCATAAGCTACCTTTTTCTCTTTTATCACACCCTTTACTTCATCATTCCACCAATCACTCCTCTTTCCTCCTGCCCCCACCCTCCTATAACCACAAACTTCTGCCCCACATTCTAATACTGCATTTTTAAAACTATTCCAACCCTCTTCAACCCCCCCACTACTCATCTTTGCACTAGCCCACCTTTCTGCCAATAGTCGCTTATATCTCACCCGAACTTCCTCCTCCCTTAGTTTATACACTTTCACCTCCCTCTTACTTGTTGTTGCCACCTTCCTCTTTTCCCATCTACCTCTTACTCTAACTGTAGCTACAACTAAATAATGATCCGATATATCAGTTGCCCCTCTATAAACATGTACATCCTGGAGCCTACCCATCAACCTTTTATCCACCAATACATAATCTAATAAACTACTTTCATTACGTGCTACATCATACCTTGTATATTTATTTATCCTCTTTTTCATAAAATATGTATTACTTATTACCAAATTTCTTTCTACACATAGCTCAATTAAAGGCTCCCCATTTACATTTACCCCTGGCACCCCAAATTTACCTACTACTCCTTCCATAACATTTTTACCCACTTTAGCATTGAAATCCCCAACCACCATTACTCTCACACTTGATTCAAAACTCCCCACGCATTCACTCAACATTTCCCAAAATCTCTCTCTCTCCTCTACACTTCTCTCTTCTCCAGGTGCATACACGCTTATTATAACCCACTTTTCACATCCAATCTTTATTTTACTCCACATAATCCTTGAATTAATACATTTATAGTCCCTCTTTTCCTGCCATAGCTTATCCTTCAACATTATTGCTACTCCTTCTTTAGCTCTAACTCTATTTGAAACCCCTGACCTAATCCCATTTATTCCTCTCCACTGAAACTCTCCCACCCCCTTCAGCTTTGTTTCACTTAAAGCCAGGACATCCAGCTTCTTCTCATTCATAACATCCACAATCATCTCTTTCTTATCATCTGCACAACATCAACGCACATTCATATATATATATATATATATATATATATATATATATATATATATATATATATATATGTATATATATATATATATATATATATATATATATATATATATATATATATATATATACATATTTGCCATGCGCTGGCATGGCAAGACGTGTGGCGGGCTAGCTGCGGGACTTTCAATTATAACTCCGGATCAACGAGGCTGACCAGGTTAAGACTCAACAGGACTTATTGTGATAACTCTGGAAAGATTCCAGCGAAGCGAGAAGACATCTCAGTGCACCGTTTCAAGGTAAATTGTGGAAGTGTTGTGCAGTTTGTGAATGTTTGTGAGTGGTGGTAGTGAGGAAGACGGCCAGTGGAGGGGTGGGGGAGTATAAGGCCTACACTGTGTATGAGTACCGGCCAAGATTATCGTACATACAATCCTCGAAAAGCTCTTATAAAAACATATATATCCAGCACCATGCTTCCAGTTAGCTTGGAAATGATTGTGTCGATGCATGGACTATTTAGAGGCATATGTTATGGAAAAACAATGTGAAATTAATGTTAACGAGGGAGTGACCAGTCAGTGCATCTACCCCCACGTCACGGGGGTGGGTGGAAGAGGTGGGATGTGTAACTAGATGGTGAGTGAACACATTGGTTCAGCAGGACCCATACCCACATTGTTCATAGTGTGCATGGGAAACAAATAAAGTTATGTGTATTGTAAGACAGTGTGAACAATATATAGTGTGCAAGTCCATGTGTACTGTACTCCCCGGGATAACCCCACTCAACAACCTGCGCCTCCCCCACCTAATTCCCAGGGGAAGTTTTCCCCTTCCCCTCCCAGCCCCTCAAACTCCACCAGGCCACCACTGTCAAGTTCACTACCTTCCACGCACCATACCCACCCAGCATGTCATATTCCACTCCTATTGTCTAGTCTAGCAGATGGATGCCAACCAGGAGGAAGCAAGCAGCCAGGGAAATGGCACGGCTGGCAATACTAGGAGAGGCAAGTGTCGGTCATGCTTACAGCTTCGTTGTCTCAACTCTAATGGTTTCCTCCGCAAACACAGTAGTTGCCCTGGTTCAGGATGTCCTCATGTGGAAAGTGATGATCCAGAGCCACCTCAGGCACCTGAACCCACTCCAACAGATTTCATCTCATCAGACAATCTCTTGGAAGCAATTAAAGCAACAGGTACGAGGACACTCACACATATTCCCAAAGCAGCCCGTCCACACGCAGCTGGGGAACTTACAGACCTCCTGAAAAAAGTAAACGATGGTTCCACTATCTTAAATGCTCCACCAACCATCAAGGCATGGCACAACTTGCTACTTTTTGGCAAAGTCTGCTTAGCTGTGCCGGAAAGAAGGGGAAAGAGGCTAGCCTCAATGATAATTAAATCCTTAAGAGATTTTCCTAGAGTTGATAACCTCATTCGCCTTCCCCGTCAACACAAAAAAGGGAGAGGCAGAACCCCCACTCACTCTACTGACAGTGAAAAAGTCAGAGTCCAGGTGAGCAAGAAAATTGAAGAGGGCAACACAGTGGGGGCAATAAGAATTATTACCAGTGAAGATACAGTTGCTCCTAGGGATGCTGACACGGCTGAAGCACTTAGAGGAAAGCACCCTGCTAGGGAAACCAGTGGCACCAACAGTTCCAACACCTCTGTCCCCACTATGGAACCATTGATTGTGGAAGACTCAGACATTTACAAAGCAATAATGTCGTTTTCATCTGGCTCTGCTGGGGGTTACACTGGAATAAGGCCACAGCATTTAAGCCTTTCATAGGAAAGTAATAAATATATTGTTGCAGTTTTCAACCTCTTACATGTGTCAACAAACTTTTTATTATTTAACAAATATCAAAAACAAAGACAGAAATAGTCTCCTTTCAGTTGATGATGAAATCCGTGTGTGTTTATCTGTGTGTTTTATCCGTGTGTGTTCATCCGTGTGTGTTTATCTGTGTGTGTTTATCCGTGTGTGTTTATCCGTGTGTGTTTATCCGTGTGTGTTCATCCGTGTGTGTTTATCTGTGTGCGTTTATCCGTGCGTGTTTATCTGTGTGTGTTTATCTGTGTGTGTTTATCTGTGTGTGTTTATCCGTGTGTGTTTATCCGTGTGTGTTTATCCGTGTGTGTTTATCCGTGTGTGTTTATCCGTGTGTGTTTATCCGTGTGTGTGTTTATCTGTGTGTGTTTATCCGTGTGTGTTTATCCGTGTGTGTTTATCTCTGTGTGTTTATCCGTGTGTGTTTATCCGTGCGTGTTTATCCGTGTGTGTGTTTATCTGTGTGTGTTTATCCGTGGGTGTTTATCCGTGCGTGTTTATCCGTGTGTGTTTATCTGTGTGTGTTTATCCGTGTGTGTTTATCCGTGTGTGTTTGTCCATGCGTGTGTTTATCCGTGTGTGTTTATCCGTGTGTGTTTATCCGTGTGTGTTTATCCGTGTGTGTTTATCCGTGTGTGTTTATCCGTGTGTGTTTATCCGTGTGTGTTTATCCGTGTGTGTTTATCCGTGTGCGTTTATCCGTGCGTGTTTATCCGTGTGTGTTTATCTGTGTGTGTTTATCTGTGTGTGTTTATCCGTGTGTGTTTATCCGTGTGTGTTTATCTCTGTGTGTTTATCCGTGTGTGTTTATCCGTGCGTGTTTATCCGTGTGTGTGTTTATCTGTGTGTGTTTATCCGTGTGTGTTTATCCGTGCGTGTTTATCCGTGTGTGTTTATCTGTGTGTGTTTATCCGTGTGTGTTTATCCGTGTGTGTTTATCCGTGTGTGTTTATCCGTGTGTGTTTATCCGTGTGTGTTTATCCGTGTGTGTTTATCCGTGTGTGTTTATCCGTGTGTGTTTATCCGTGTGTGTTTATCCGTGTGTGTTTATCCGTGTGTGTTTATCCGTGTGTGTTTATCCGTGTGTGTTTATCCGTGTGTGTTTATCCGTGTGTGTTTATCCGTGTGTGTTTATCCGTGTGTGTTTATCCGTGTGTGTTTATCCGTGTGTGTTTATCCGTGTGTGTTTATCTGTGTGTGTTTATCCGTGTGTGTTTATCTGTGTGTGTTTATCTGTGTGTGTTTATCTGTGTGTGTTTATCCGTGTGTGTTTATCCGTGTGTGTTTATCTGTGTTTATCTGTGTGTGTTTATTCGTGTGTGTTTATCCGTGTGTGTTTATTCGTGTGTGTTTATCCGTGTGTGTTTATCCGTGTGTGTTTATCCGTGTGTGTTTATCCGTGTGTGTTTATCCGTGTGTTTATCTGTGTGTGTTTATCCGTGTGTGTTTATCCGTGTGTGTTTATCCGTGTGTGTTTATCCGTGTGTGTTTATCTGTGTGTGTTTATCTGTGTGTGTTTATCTGTGTGTGTTTATCCGTGTGTGTTTATCCGTGTGTGTTTATCCGTGTGTGTTTATCCGTGTTTGTTTATCCGTGTGTTTATTTGTGTGTGTTTATCTGTGTGTGTTTATCTGTGTCTGTTTATCTGTGTGTGTTTATCTGTGTGTGTTTATCTGTGTGTGTTTATCCGTGTGTGTTTATCCGTGTGTTTATTTGTGTGTGTTTATCCGTGTGTGTTTATCCGTGTGTGTTTATCCGTGTGTGTTTATCTGTGTGTGTTTATCTGTGTGTGTTTATTCGTGTGTGTTTATCCGTGTGTGTTTATCCGTGTGTGTTTATCCGTGTGTGTTTATCTGTGTGTGTTTATCTGTGTGTGTTTATCCGTGTGTGTTTATCCGTGTGTGTTTATCCGTGTGTGTTTATCCGTGTGTGTTTATCCGTGTGTGTTTATCCGTGTGTGTTTATCCGTGTGTTTATTTGTGTGTGTTTATCTGTGTGTGTTTATCTGTGTGTGTTTATCTGTGTGTGTTTATCTGTGTGTGTTTATCTGTGTGTGTTTATCTGTGTGTGTTTATCTGTGTGTGTTTATCTGTGTGTGTTTATCTGTGTGTGTTTATCTGTGTGTGTTTATCTGTGTGTGTTTATCTGTGTGTGTTTATCTGTGTGTGTTTATCTGTGTGTGTTTATCTGTGTGTGTTTATCTGTGTGTGTTTATCTGTGTGTGTTTATCTGTGTGTGTTTATCTGTGTGTGTTTATCTGTGTGTGTTTATCTGTGTGTGTTTATCTGTGTGTGTTTATGTGTGTGTGTTTATCTGTGTGTGTTTATCTGTGTGTGTTTATCTGTGTGTGTTTATCTGTGTGTGTTTATCTGTGTGTGTTTATCTGTGTGTGTTTATCTGTGTGTGTTTATCTGTGTGTGTTTATCTGTGTGTGTTTATCTGTGTGTGTTTATCTGTGTGTGTTTATCTGTGTGTGTTTATCTGTGTGTGTTTATCTGTGTGTGTTTATCTGTGTGTGTTTATCTGTGTGTGTTTATCTGTGTGTGTTTATCTGTGTGTGTTTATCCGTGTGTGTTTATCCGTGTGTGTTTATCCGTGTGTGTTTATCTGTGTGTTTATCCGTGTGTGTTTATCTAAAGTTCGACCCAGAATTAAGTATTTATGTACCAAACAACAACCACAAGTTCCACATTGGAAAATCAAATTTAATTATCCAAATTTTCTTCAAAAATAACATTATATTTGTTCATATGACATTGTACCTTGATTTATCTTATGACTTTTCAACATTGTCAATAAACGGTTAAATTATTGCAGTAGTTATTACCAGTTTTCATTCTGTTTATATGTGTTATATATGATATTAGTTTTTTATGTTTATTTTCTGTTTTTTTTTTTTTTTTACAGATAATGTTAATTTTTTTGAGTGAATTATAAACCATCGAACGAGGTTTCTTAAACAAGCAGGTTGATTTCAGTTATTTTATTTTTACATTGTCAACAAACTTGAGAAAAACCTAAGTATAGTGAGGTGTGTCACAGTCATATTGAGGTCATAGTTTAGGTGATGTCATACGATGTGGTTCATGTTTCCAGGTCTCCATCAGTGGGTTCACGGATGTCAACACTTACAGTGGCTTTGGTGCTTTCCTTAGTTCCGTGTCTACAGAAGTCTATCTGTGTCCCCTCAGATGAACTCCCAGGTGTGGTCATGTACAGTGATGTGTGGTCGTAGTGAGGTGTGGTCGTAGTGAGGTGTGGTCGTATTGAGATGTGGTCTTAGTGATGTGTGGTTACAGTTAGGTAAGGTCATAGTGAGGTTTGGTCATAGTCAGGTGTGGTCATAGGTGTGGTCATAGTCAGGTGTGGTCATAGGTGTGGTCATAGTCAGGTGTGGTTCATGTTTCCAGGTCTCCATCCGTGGGCCCCCGGATGTCAACCTTTCCACACTTCCCACTCCCGGTTGTTTTGGTGCTTTCCGTAGTTCCGTGTGTCCAGAAGTCCATCTGTGTCCCCTCAGATGAACTCCCTTCCTCACTTTCCCAGGTGGGTAAGTGGCGGGGTAGTTAGTTGGGTGTGCGGGAGTTTGCGTGTGTACTCACCTAATTGTGGTTGCAGGGGTCGAAACTCAGCTCCTGGCCTCGCCTCTTCACTGATCGCTACTAGGTCCTCTTTCTCCATGCTCAATGAGCTTTATAATACCTCGTCTTAAAGCTAGGTATGGTTCCTGCCTCCACTACCTCACTATTCCACTTCGTGACAACTATATGACTGAAGAAATACTTCCTAACATCCCTTTGATTCATCCGAGTCTTCAATTTCCAATTAAGACCCCTTATTAATGTGTCCCCTCGCTGTAACAGCCTGTCTCTGTCCACCTTATCTATTCCACGCAGTATTTTGTATATCGTTATTAGATGTCCCCTAACCCTCATGTCCTCTAGTGTGGTCAGGCCGATTTCCCTTGTTGAAAACCTTTTGCACTTTCTCTAATTCCTTGACGTGCTTGACCAGATGTGGGTTTCAAACTAGTGCTGCATACTCCAGTATGGGCCTGACTAAGGTATCAGAATGTTATTCTCAGGTTGAAGTGTGCTTTCGGAGACGTGCTCGGTGTTATACTCACCCCAAGATCTTTCTTCTTGAGCGAGGTTTCCAGTCTTTGGCCATCTAGCCTATACTCTGAGTGCGGTCTTCTTTGCCCTTCCCCGGTCTTCATGACTTTGCATTTGGCGGGGTTACATTTGAGAAGCTAGTTGCTGGACCACGTATCCAGCCTGTCCAGGTCTCCTTGAAGTCCTACCTGATCCTCATCCGATTTAATTCTCCTTATTAACTTCACATCATCTGCGAACAGGGACACTTCTGAGTCTATCCTTTCCATCATGTTATTCACGTATACCAGAAATAGCACTGCTCCTAGGACTGACCCCTGTGGGACCCCGCTCGTCACAGGCGCCTCTCTGTGATACCTTATCACGTACCATGACTCGTTGTTGCCTCCCTGTCAGGTATTTTCTGATCAATTGTAGTGCCCTTCCTGTTATACGTGCCTGATCCACCGGCTTCTGCACTAATCTCTTGTGAGGAACTGTGACGAAGACCTTCTTGCAGCCCAAGAAAATGTAATCAACCCAGCCCTCTCTCTCGTGTCTTACTTCTGTTACTTTGTCATGAAACTCCAGAATGTTTGTTACACAGGATTTGCCTTCCATGAATCAGTGCTGTTTGTCGTTTATAATCTCGTTCCGTTCCAGGTGCTCCAACACTCTCCTCCTGATAATATTCTCCATGACTTTGCATACTATACACGTCAGTGACACTTGTCTATAGTTTAGTGCCTCGTTTCCGTCTCTTTTCTTAAAAATGGGGACTATATTTGCCGTCTTCCATACCTAAGGCAGTTGTCCAGTTTCAAGGGATGTGTTGAAAATTGTGGTTAGTGGCACAGCGTCTCTGCTCCCTCTCTAAGGACCCACGGAGAGATGTCCGATCCCACCAACTTTGAGGTATCAAGGCTACTTAGCAGCTTCTTCACCTCCTCCTCAGTTGTGTGTATTTCATCCAACACTTGTTAGTATAACCCTTGTTGGTGTCCTCCCTTGTTATGTCTTCCCAGAGTACTTCCTGGCTTTGCTGTAAATACTTCCTTAAATCTCGTGTTGAGCTCTTCACATACCGCTTGATCGTTTCTTGTGAGCTCCCCACCTTCTTTCCTCAGCCTGATTACTATACAGTGGTTTCGGGTAGGACTTGACTTTCGACGCTATGCTGTTTTCGTACTGTCGCTGGACCTCACTCCTTATCTGCGTGTGTGTGTGTGTGTGTGTGTGTGTGTGCTCACCTAATTGCTCACCTAATTGTGGTTGCAGGGGTCGAGACTCAGCTCCTAGCCCAGCCTCTTCACTGATCGCTACTAGGTCCTCTGCTTCCTGAGCTTTGTCATACCTCGTCTTAAGGCTATGTATGGTTCCTGCCTCCACTACTTCACTTGCTAGGCTATTCAACTTCCTGACGACTCTGTGACTGAAGAAATACTTCCTAACATCCCTGTGACTCTTTTGAATCTTCAGCTTCCAATTGTGACCCCTTGTTTCTGTGTCCCCTCTCAGTAACATCCTGTCTCTGTCCACCTTATCTATTCCACACAGTATCTTGCATGTCGTTATCATGTCTCCCATAACCCTTCTGTCCTCCAGTGTCGTCAGTCCGATTTCCCTCAACCTTTCATCGTAGGACATTCCCCAGCTTTGGAACTAGCCTTGTTGCAAACCTCTGTACTTTCTCTAATTTCTTGACGTGCTTGACCAGGTGTGGGCTCCAAACTGGTGCTGCATTCTCCAGTATGGGCCTGATGTACACAGTGTACAGTGTCTTGAACGATTACTTATTAAGGTATCGAAACGCTATTCTCAGGTTTGCCAGGGGCCCATATGCTGCAGCAGTTATTTGGTTGATGTGTGCCTCCGGAGACGTGCTCGGTGTTATGGTCACCCCAAGATCTTTCTCCTTGAGTGAGGTTTGCAATCTTTGTCCACCTAGCCTATACTCTGTCTGCGGTGTTCTTTGCCCTTCCCCAATCTTCATGGCTTTGCATTTGGCAAGGTTGAATTCAAGAAGCCAGTTTCTGGACCACGTGTCCAGTCTGTCCAGGTCTCTCTGTAGTCCTGCCTCCTCTCATCAACTTCGCATCATCTGCCAACAGGGACACTTCTGAGTCTATCCCTTCCATCATGTCATTCACATATATCAAAAATAGCACTGGTCCTAGAACTGACCCTTGTGGGGCCCCGCTCGTCTCAGGCGCCCATTGTGATACCTCTTCACGTACCATGACTCGTTGTTGCCTCCCTGTCAGGTATTCTCTGATCCATTGTTATATGCGCCTGATTCTCCAGCTTCTGCACTAATCTCATGTGAGGAACTGTGTAGAAGCTCTTCCTGCAGTCCAGGAAAATGCAATCCACCCACCCCTCTCTCTCGTGTCTTACTTCTGTTACCTTGTCATAAAACTCCAGAAGGTTTGTGACACAGGATTTGCCTTTCATGAATCCATGCTGGTTGTCATTTATAATCTTGTTCCGTTCCAGGTGCTCTACCTCTCTCCTCCTGATAATCTTCTCCATGACTTTACATACTTTACACGTCAGAGACACTGGTCTGTAGTTTAGTGCCTCGCTTCTGTCTCCTTTCTTAAAAATGGGGACTACATTTGCCGTCTTCCATATCTCAGGTAGTTGCCCAGTTTCAAGGGATGTATTGAAGTTTGTGGTTAGTGGCACGCACAGCGTCTCTGCTCCTTCTCTGAGGACCCACGGGGAGATGTCCGGTCCTATCGCCTTTGAGGTATCAAGGTCACATAACACCTTCTGCACCTTACTGACTTTCCTACCAGTTCTCTGTCCCATTAAACCTCATGCAGGAACTTCCTCACACCTATGTAGTCCCCTCTTTTATAGTCTGGCTTTTCCCATTCAACTCCTGTTACCCTCTCCACTTGTATCCCTACTATGTATTCAAAGCACAGAACTGCGTGGTCACTAGCTCCTAGGGAACTCTCATATGTGATGTCCTCAATGTCTGAACTGCACAGGGTGAACACAAGGTCCAGTCTTGCTGGTTCGTCTTCCCCTCTCACTCTGGTAGTGTCCTTGATATGTTGGTGCATGAGGTTTTCCAGTACCACATCTATCATCTTGGCTCTCCATGTTTCGGGACCCCCGTGTGGCTCCAGGTTTTCCCAATCAATCTCCCTGTGGTTGAAATTGCCTATAACCAGTAACTTTGCTCTGCTCGAGTTAGCTCTTCGTGCCACCTTAGCCAGTGTGTCCACCATTGCTCTGTTGCTCTCTTCATATTCCTCTCTTGGCCTTCTGCAGTTCTGTGGCGAATTATACATCACTGCAATGACTACCTTGTGCTCCCCAGACTGAAGTGTACCTACTATGTAGTCCCTTTCTCCAGTCTCGTCCATGCTTCCCATTTTCTCGAATTTCCATTGATTTTTTACGAGCAGTGCAACCCCTCCTCCCCCTCTGCCTCTTCTATCTTTCCCCATGATTTGGTATCCTGGTGGGAAGATTGCATCTGTTATTGTCTCAGTGAGTTTCGTTTCTGTAACTGCTATGTTGTCTAAGAACTTCTCATTGATTCTTCCATGCCACTCCTCATATTTATTCGTTAATCCATCCGCATTCGTGTACCAAACCTTCAACTTCTGTTCTAAAACTGTGGTCCTGGGGGAATATAGGGGTTGGGAGAGCAGGAGCCCTGGTGGGGGCCTTTGGGAGGTTGCGGTGGGG
>NW_027197649.1:0-22500 GCF_038502225.1 Cherax quadricarinatus | reverse complement strand
CAGTTCACAACTGTCTTTGTCCCTGTCTTTGTTTCTGGTACAGTTCACAACTGTCTTTGTCCCTGGCTTTGTTTCTGTTAGAGTTCACAACTGTCTTTGTCCCTGTCTTTGTTTCTGGTACAGTTCACAACTGTCTTTGTCCCTGACTCTGTCTTTGTCCCTGTACAGTTCACAACTGTCTTTGTCCCTGTCTTTGTTTCTGGTACAGTTCACAACTGTCTTTGTCCCTGTTTGTTTGGTACTTTGTTTCTCGTACAGTTCACAACTGTCTTTGTCCCTGTCTTTGTTTCTGGTACAGTTCACAACTGTCTTTGTCCCTGTCTTTGTTTCTTGTACAGTTCACAACTGTCTTTGTCCCTGTCTTTGTTTCTGGTACAGTTCACAACTGTCTTTGTCCCTGACTTTGTTTCTGGTACAGTTCACAACTGTCTTTGTCCCTGTCTTTGTTTCTGGTACAGTTCACAACTGTCTTTGTCCCTGTCTTTGTTTCTGGTACAGTTCACAACTGTCTTTGTCCCTGTCTTTGTTTCTGGTACAGTTCACAACTGTCTTTGTCCCTGTCTTTGTTTCTGGTACAGTTCACAACTGTCTTTGTCCCTGTCTTTGTTTCTGGTACAGTTCACAACTGTCTTTGTCCCTGTCTTTGTTTCTGGTACAGTTCACAACTGTCTTTGTCCCTGTCTTTGTTTCTGGTACAGTTCACAACTGTCTTTGTCCCTGTCTTTGTTTCTGGTACAGTTCACAACTGTCTTTGTCCCTGTCTTTGTTTCTGGTACAGTTCACAACTGTCTTTGTCCCTGACTTTGTTTCTGGTACAGTTCACAACTGTCTTTGTCCCTGTCTTTGTTTCTGGTACAGTTCACAACTGTCTTTGTCCCTGACTTTGTTTCTGGTACAGTTCACAACTGTCTTTGTCCCTGTCTTTGTTTCTGGTACAGTTCACAACTGTCTTTGTCCCTGACTTTGTTTCTGGTACAGTTCACAACTGTCTTTGTCCCTGTCTTTGTTTCTGGTACAGTTCACAACTGTCTTTGTCCCTGTCTTTTCACAACTGTTTTGTCTGGTACAGGTCACAACTGTCTTTGTCCCTGACTTTGTTTCTGGTACAGTTCACAACTGTCTTTGTCCCTGGTTTCTGGTACAGTTCACAACTGTCTTTGTCCCTGACTTTGTTTCTGGTACAGTTCACAACTGTCTTTGTCCCTGACTTTGTTTCTGGTACAGTTCACAACTGTCTTTGTCCCTGTCTTTGTTTCTGGTACAGTTCACAACTGTCTTTGTCCCTGACTTTGTTTCTGGTACAGTTCACAACTGTCTTTGTCCCTGTCTTTGTTTTCCTGTACAGTTCACAACTGTCTTTGTCCCTGACTTTGTTTCTGGTACAGTTCACAACTGTCTTTGTCCCTGACTTTGTTTCTGGTACAGTTCACAACTGTCTTTGTCCCTGTCTTTGTTTCTGGTACAGTTCACAACTGTCTTTGTCCCTGTCTTTGTTTCTGGTACAGTTCACAACTGTCTTTGTCCCTGACTTTGTTTCTGGTACAGTTCACAACTGTCTTTGTCCCTGACTTTGTTTCTGGTACAGTTCACAACTGTCTTTGTCCCTGACTTTGTTTCTGGTACAGTTCACAACTGTCTTTGTCCCTGACTTTGTTTCTGGTACAGTTCACAACTGTCTTTGTCCCTGACTTTGTTTCTGGTACAGTTCACAACTGTCTTTGTCCCTGACTTTGTTTCTGGTACAGTTCACAACTGTCTTTGTCCCTGTCTTTGTTTCTGGTACAGTTCACAACTGTCTTTGTCCCTGACTTTGTTTCTGGTACAGTTCACAACTGTCTTTGTCCCTGACTTTGTTTCTGGTACAGTTCACAACTGTCTTTGTCCCTGACTTTGTTTCTGGTACAGTTCACAACTGTCTTTGTCCCTGACTTTGTTTCTGGTACAGTTCACAACTGTCTTTGTCCCTGACTTTGTTTCTGGTACAGTTCACAACTGTCTTTGTCCCTGACTTTGTTTCTGGTACAGTTCACAACTGCTGGACAGTGTTAGAGAAAATTGCAAAATATTGTTTAATTGAAATAAAATATTAATGTTTGCCCATTGTCTGTTGATTATACAAACAATGATTGTGATAGACTGATGGAAAAGACAAAGTATAAGACATCGCGTTTGTTGCCAGACTTGCTAACGTACAGCAGAGCAATACACAAGTGAATAAAAACAGCAGTGTCAGAGACACTGCTAAAATCCTGTTTTGTCAGTAATCTAGACTACCGTGAAGGTCGACTTTATCAACAAGGAGATTTTTTAGTGTGGATGAGAGAGTGATGGTTCCTGCGAAATGTTAAGTGAAACTTTTGGGAATTTTGAGAAAGGGAATGTCTGCATGAACATAATTTTGCAAACTTTGAATTAACCAAAAAAAATTGAATTGTTACAAAAGACATTGCGTTTATTGCTGTCTCCATCCCTGGGCCCCCGGATGTCAACCCTTCCACAGTTGTTTTTGTGCTTTCTCTTGTTCAGTGTCTCTAGAAATCTATCTGTGTCTCCTCAGATGAACTCCCAGGTGTGGATCATGGTGAGGAGTGGTTATTTTGAGGTGAGGTCATAGTGAGGTGTGGTCGTAGATGTGGTCATTGGTGAGGGGTAGTTAGGTGACATCATAATGAGCTGTGGTCATAGTTAAGTGAGGTTATAGTGAGATGTGGTCATAGTCGATAAAGTCCAAAAAACGATTTCAGCAGACTGTTCCACTCATCAAGTACCCTATTTCCAAACCAGTACTTTCTAAATCTAAACTTGTCCATTTTACATCCATTATTGCGAGTTCTCTCTTGGAGAGATATCCTCAACACCTCATATATATAGCCTTTGTTAATAACCATCTTCCACTTATACACATCGATCATGTTTTCCCTCATTCTTTGCCTTACAAGTGAATGTAATTTAAGTGTCTTCAATCTTTCTTCATACCAAAGTTTTCTAATGCTATGTATTAATTTTGACATTCGAGCTGAGCACTGCTGTCATGCTTCAAGATTGCTGCTTACAATAACCCCCAAATTTATTTTGCATTATGTACGGCTAAGTTCTACATTATTTAGTTAATAAGTGCTAGGGTTATGAACATTCCCGAGCTTCAGAACTTTGCACTGCATCATGGAGTTGTCGATGTGGTCATAGGTGAGGGGTGGTCATAGTGAGGTGAGGTCATAGTTAGGTGTGGTCATAGTTAGGTGAGGCCATAGACAGTTGTGGTTATACGTGTGGTTTATGTTTCCAGGTCTCCATCCGTGGGCCCCCGGATGTCAACCCTTCCACACTTCCCAGTTCCGGTTATTTAGGCGCTCTCCCAAGTTCCGTGTGCCCAGAAGTCCATCTGTGTCCCCTCAGATGAACTCACAGGTGTGGATCATGGAAAGGTGTGGTCATAGTGAGGTGAGGTCGTAGATGTGGTCATAGGTGAGGGATGGTCATAGGTGAGTCATAGGTGAGGTTATAGTGAGGTGTGATCATAGGTGTGGTCATAGGTTAGGAGAGGTTATAGTGAGGTGTGGTCATAGTCATGTGTGGTCATAGTTAGGTATGGTCATATTTAGGTGAGGTCATAGTTAAGTAAGGTCCTAGTCAGGTGTGGTTTATGTTTCCAGGTCTTCATCCGTGGGCCCCCGGATGTCAACCCTTCAATACTTCCCACTTCCGATTGTTTTGGTGCTTTCCCTAGTTCCGTGTATCCAGAAGTCCATCTGTGTCCCCTCGGATGAACTCCCTTCCTCACTGTCCCGGGTGAGCGGGTGGTTGGGTGGGTGGGTGAATGAGTGGATGGATGGGTGGTTGGGTGGGTGAGTGAGTTGTTGGGGTGGTGGGTGGGTGGGTTTCTGTTTGTGTATGTGTTGGCCTCTCCACAGTGACCTTGTTGGATGGTAACTTGGTCTTGTCTAGCTGGTCTACTGCCGAAGCTGTCCAGGTGGGTGGAATTACAGGAGGGGACACACAGAAAACTGCGTCCTGTAATTACACCCACCAAGATTCTAGATTGTTCTAGATTCCTTGTTTCTGGGCTTGTAAGCAATATTCTTCATGGTCTTGTTCTAGATTCCTTGTTTCTGGGCTTGTAAACAATATTCTTTGTGGTCTTGTTCTAGATTCCTTGTTTCTGAGCTTGTAAGCAATATTCTTTATGGTCTTGTTCTAGATTTCTTGTTTCTGGGCTTATAAACAATATTCTTTATGGTCTTGTTCTAGATTCCTTGTTTCTGAGCTTGTAAATAATATTCTTTGTGGTTTTGTTCTAGATTCCTTGTTTCTGAGCTTGTAAATAATATTCTTTGTGGTCTTGTTCTAGATTCCTTGTTTCTGGGCTTATAAACAATATTCTTTATGGTCTTGTTCTAGATTCCTTGTTTCTGGGTTTGTAAACAGTATTCTCCATGGTCTTGTTCTAGATTCCTTGTTTCTGGGCTTGTAAACAATGTTCTTCATGGTCTTGTTCTAGATTCCTTGTTTCTGGGCTTGTAAACAATGTTCTTCATGGTCTTGTTCTAGATTCCTTGTTACTGGGCTTGTAAACAATGTTCTTCATGATCTTGTTCTAGATTCCTTGTTTCTGGGCTTGTAAACAATGTTCTTCATGGTCTTGTTCTAGATTCCTTGTTTCTGGGCTTGTAAACAGTATTCTTCATGGTCTTGTTCTTCCCTCTACATATTTCTAACATGTTTCCTCCACCACAAAAAGTAGCTTTTGGTAGTTTCACTCTCAGCTTCCATTAAACTTATCATGTCACTAGTTTGATGTCCCTCCTCCTGTCTTCTTTCCTCTCGTGGTCTGTTTAATTAAACCTCTGTTTGTCATTTAGCCCTTTCTCAGTTTTCCTCTCTCTACCCTAAATTCATCAGGGTCTTTTACCCTTCATTCTTTCTTCTACTTCCTTGCCTACTTGA
The DNA here is from genome assembly GCF_038502225.1 of Cherax quadricarinatus. Classification (NCBI taxonomy): domain Eukaryota; kingdom Metazoa; phylum Arthropoda; class Malacostraca; order Decapoda; family Parastacidae; genus Cherax; species Cherax quadricarinatus. The sequence goes on along the minus strand of NW_027197649.1, from coordinate 17,556 downwards.
GCATAAGTTGATTACTCTCTCCCTTTACTTTCCAGAATTGTGTATGTTTATCTGTCTGTTTGTCTGTCTGTCTGTCTGTCTGTCTGTCTGTCTGTCTCTCTCTCTCTCTCTCTCTCTCTCTCTCTCTCTCTCTCTCTCTCTCTCTCTCTCTCTCTCTCTATTTTATACAGGGTTTAACACGGTTAGGTTAAGGATTCTTAACTCTTTTTATAAGAATAGAACTGTTACCTACACCAGCTAATTTAAAAACTTTTTTATTGTTATGAGACATACAAATAGGGAACAGGATGAAGTTGGAACCATCTGTGGGCCTGGAATTTCATTTGATGAACTGACTTTATTTCGATGATATCATTATGGAGTACCATCATGTTCCAGACTCGAGTCATCCTGGGAATATATGACCTCAGATGTAGCGATGGTCGGAAGAAGGGGACAGTCAAAGTGAAGTTACTGCTGCCCGTCTTGTTGTGTATAAGTTCAGTTCTCACTATCCTCGGAATGGAGCTAAGTGTGGTACTTTGACAATGTTGGCCTTGTACATAACAATAAGGCCGCCCTCATCCCTCCGGTGTTGAAGACTCTGCTGAAAAGACAGATCTACCCAGGCTGGGTCCAGGCGAGAGATGAGGCGTCTTGCTCTGTTCTCTACTCTGTCTAGAAATCACAGATGAGATGAGGGGCAGGTATTTCAAGAAAGTGGAACATATTCAAGGTGTGAGCGTACTTGTGCCTCGTACTGAATCTTGCAATCTCTCTACTGTCGAGCAGATGCGATATACGTCGAAGTGCTGTAAGCTTCTTGGCCGCTTTGTTTGCAAGATTTACAAAGTGGTTCTTCATGGTCAGTATGGAGTCATATTTCACCAAAAGGATATCAACTTCGTCCTCAAGAACCAACACTCTCATTAATACTTACTACTGCTCCGGCATTAGCATCATGGTGTTTAGAGACCATCATCATGTGCGTTTTCACAGGAGCAAATATGGCCTGCCATCGGTTTCCCCAGGCTGATATAGCTGTTAGCTGGTGATTCATGTAGCTTACAGCACCTGGCATTTCCTCTCTTGGATAAGTAAATATCAAAGTGCATTCATCGGTATATGCATGGAATTCTGGGATTAGATGAAAGTCATTAAAGTAGACATTCCATAACAGTGGCCCAAGCACAAATGCTTGTGAAACACTTGTCCCAGTAGGATGTCTTGCTGACTCTTTTCCATTGAGAACTACACTTAAAGATCTGCCTTGAAGGTAATCACTGTGGAGCCATACTGTACAACCTGCAATTCCCAGATGAAAATTGCTGTTAGACACACTACTGAGTGTAGCGTTGTTGGTTACTGAGAGACACTACCATGAGTACTGTTGAAGGTAACTGTGACAATACTGTGAGTAGTGTTGATTGATAGCTTGAGATACTACTGTCAAGGTAGTGTTTGAAGGTTACTGTGAGACTCACTAATGTGAGTGTAGCGTTGTTGGTTACTGTGAGAGTAGTGGTATGAAGGTTACTGTGAAACACTAGTGTGAGAATAAGATTGCTGGTTCCTGTGAAACTACTCTGAGTAATGTTGTTGAAGGTTTCTGCGACACTGCTGTGAGCTTTATTGCCGAAGGTTACTGTGACACACTACAGTGAGTAATTTAAAGGTTACTGTGAGAGACTACTGTGAGTGCAGTTTTGATACGCAACTGTCAGTATAGCGTTGCTGAAGGTTAATGTGAGACACAGTACTGTGAGATTAGTGTTGTTGGAGGTTACTGCAAAAGACACTACTGTGAGCAGTGTTGAAGGTCACTGTGAGACACTACTGTGAGAATAGTGAAGGTTACTGTGACGCACTAATATGAGTAGTGTTGTCGAAGGTAAATGATAAATGCAACTGTGAGTGTAGTGTTGAAGTTTACTGTGAGAAACAGTACTTTTAAATGTTACTAAGAGACGCTAATGTGAAGAAAGTATTGTTGACTGTTACTGTGAGACAGAATAGTTGAATGTTACTATTAGACACTACTGTGAGAGAAGTGTTGAGGGTTGCCGAGTCTAATGTGAGTGTTGAAAGTTACTGTGAGTAGTGTTTAAGGTTACTGTGAAGCACACTTCTGTGAGTTATGCTGTAAGTTAATATCAGACACACTACTGTGAGTGTAGCGTTCTGGATTACTACGAGAGACTACTGTGAATGTAGTGTTGAAGGTTATAGTGAGAAATGCACCTCTGTGAGTAGGGTTGAAGGTTATCGTGAGAGAGCACCTCTGTGAGTAGGGTTGTTGAATATTACTGTAAGATATTACTGTGAGAGTACTGTTGAAGGTTAATGGGAAACACTACAGTGAAAGTAGTGTTGAATGTTACTGTGAGATTATTGTGAGTGTAGTTTTTAATTTTACTGTGACACTATTCTTAGTGTATTGTTGAAGGTTACTGCGAAAGACATTGCTGCCAGAGTAGTGTCGAAGGTTAGTGTGGCATGCAAAGAGCATGTTACAATTTATTCGGCGAATGTCACACCCCCATATAGGCTGCCTCCCAACCAGCGAACTGGGTGCTAAGGGTTTAACGATCGATATGGTACCCGTCCTTAAATCAGTACCTTGGTTCATTGTCCAATCACAAGCAAACCCGCCAAAGCTGAAGCAACGTGGTTCACTTGCGGTAAGCACTGGCAGACTTGCCTACCTGCTTATTGAGTACATTGCACTCTTTCTGGCTTCTGCTTTGCCATCTGTCACTGTGGTGTACACTTATTACTATTCTCTCTGTAAATATTGTACATTGTACATATCTGTATATAGTGGGTGAAGGCAAAATGTGCATTACAGTCTACTGCTGAGTTTGTTTGCTCCAATTCCCATTACGACCAGGTCTCACAGGCCGTTCATTATCTGTGTTCATAATATGGAGGCTTGTCCAGTAGCTGGAGCTGAAGCTAGAACTGGTCTTGGTATCGGTCATATTGCATCGCTGTCGCCTTTTGTACTGCCTGTCAGTCTTGCTACTATGTGTATCCTGCTATTGCTGCTTGTTGCGTGCATTACAAATAGCGTTTTATGTTGGGTTACACCACCAACATGGGTGAGGCGGCTGGTGTCTGAATGTACTCTTCTAAATCTGCCCAAACTATCTCTACATCGTTGCTGGCGAATTGCTCGTTCCAGTGGCATAGAATACCAATGAACTCTCACTATTAACCGCTGATCTCCGCTTAGGTTCCTTCGTAATGTGGGAGGAATCAGAGCAGCAGTCTGGTGAAGCAGGTGGTGCACCGGGTTTATCTCATGACGAGTCACCTTCGTTGGCGCTCATTGAGTTAACTAAACTCATTCTCAAAATAACCAGAGAGTAACGAGCATTTGGTAAAGAGGAGCTTGATAGAGAGAAGAAGAGGAGGCAATTGAAACAAACTATTGGTAACTACTTTAGAGTGCAAAAAACATTGTTAGTACTTCGCTTTGCTTATTATTATAATCAAGGAGGGGGCGCTAAACCCGTAGGATTATGCAGCGCCTGTGGGGGGATGTGGGAGGTATTCAGGTTTAATTCAGGGAACTGGAGCACAAATCCAATTCCCTAGGACCAAGAGCCCCTCACCAACATCAAGGAACCTTCCTTGGGGATTAGTTTTGTTGAGTCTGAGCCTGAACTGTTTTTCGAGGCATCTGAAAAAAAAGTAAGGCACGAACATTGAGGTAGCGCGGGACAGCACTGGTGCACACAGCGTTGTACCTCAAAGGACAAGAGTTCGCACCTATTTTAAATAATGAAGAATTTGCTGATTATCGGGTTGTTAAAACAACGGTTCTTGGGGGCATATCAGTGAATTTCCGTCAAGTACAGGAAGGAATTCAAATTGTGCAAGTGTCAGCTGGGTCAGTCTCATGTAGACTTTGTAAGGCAGCAGTCAAAAACTTTTACGAAGTGGTATAAGGCAAGTGATGTCACTAGCTTCTTCGACTTAGTGCAGTTACTTTTGGTGGAAAACCTGCTGGAATTTGTTGGACCAGAAGTTAGAGTCTTGAATATCATTCGTTGACCATTGCATTAGAGGCTGCCAGGCTGGCTGACACTTTTGAGGCTAACTGCTCCTTGTCCGAGCTGTCTAATCTTTCTTCCCAACAGCCTGGCATGAATAGAAATCGTTATGGACCTGACTCTGACTAGAGAATGAAGTGGCAGGATGAAAGTGAACAACGATGCCAACCAAGTAAGTCGTCTGATGAGCAACGACATCAAACTAGTGGTCAATCTGGTGAGCGACGACATCAAACTCATGGTGAACAACGACGCCAGTACCCCGAGAGGCGCCAGCCACAAAATCAACAGGGAGCCAAATTAAAGTATGAAATAATCTGTTACCGTTGTCATAAACCTGGCCACGCCAAGTCAAACTGCCCAATTAAACTCCAGTCGTTAGGAAAAATCAACATCCTCCCTTTTGAGATGAACCAAAAAGAAGTAGAGTGTGATATGACCCCATACTACATTACCTGCCACATCTCCCTTCAAGAGAATGAAAAAAATATTGAAGTAACAACTTTTAAGGATACCAGGGCTCATTGTTCCCTTATAAGTGAGGGATTACTCTTCCCTCTCTGAAAGGATGTCACTGCACTCCTCCGTTCTCTTCAAAGCATTTGGAGGAGCTGTATTTTCTCTCCCTTTACTTGAGATACATGTACAGAGTAAATATTATAAAGGATATTTGACTGTATGTGTTTCTGAGGGATTCCCTATGAAAGATGCCGTGTTATAGCTGGGTAATAACTTTCTTAATTCGACAAAATGTCCAGAACCTGTAGTGACTAATTCTTCTCCGATGTTGGCCATAACTCGGGCAAAATCGGAAGGGATGTCTGTCGAGAATGGTGACCCATCCTTGGACGACTCAGATCATGGGCTAGACAATTTGTTTTACGAAGAAAACTGGCCAGAGCCTCGTAAATTTAGTGAAAAGTCCCAGACCAAGTCTTCCTACTCCAGGGTTGCAGGATTGCTAGAAATCTCTGTTTCCATGCCCGAGGGAATGTCCTTTCGAGAAGAACAGCGAAGAGATCCTTCCTTAAACTTCACTTTTCAGGCAGCCATGGGTGAATCCCACTCAGATCACCCAATCAAATATAAAATTAAACACAACCTACTGCTCTGCACAGAGACTGGTAAGGGGGAAGGGGTGAGCTTAAAATCAGATAGACTGGAATTTCCTAAGAAATTTAGGTCACAAATTTTGAACATACCCCACAATTCCTTTTTAAGAGATCATTTAGGAATTACAAAAACTCTTTATAGAATATTGAAAGTTTTATTAGCAAAAAATAAGGCAAGATGTGAGGAATCGCATCCGCTCTTGTAGGGAATGTCAACAAGTAGATAAACCTGGACGCCCCATTTAACCTGCGCTACTTCATCCCAGACCTGCAGATGGACAACTGTTTGCAGAACTAATCATTCATTGTGAGGGACCATTACCAAAATCCAAGTCAGGAAACCAGTACTTATTTATTATCACGGACAAAGTTACTAGGTATCCAGAAGCAGTCACAATGTGCAGTATAATCACTAAAGCCATTCTTAAAGCCATAACTAGATTTATATCTTACTTTGGCATTCCTAAGTCTATGTAGACCAGGGTGCTAACTTTACAGCCAAAACTTTTAGGGAAGCTTTAATTAGGCTAGGTATAATTTAAAAATTATCCTCTGCCTATCATCCTCAGTGCCAAGGCGCCTTGGAAAGATTTCATCAGACTGGGATGAATCACTTCCTATGTTGGTGTTCGCAGTGAGAGAAACTGTGCAGGAATCAACAGGTACAGTCCATTTGAGGTAATCTTCTGGCACACTGTATGATGTCCTCTGCGAGTGCTCAAGGAAGGATGGATGGGAGAAGACGCCTTGCACAGCACTCTACTTAAACACGCTGCTGCCCCAACACAACCAGCGTGTTTAAACTGCAAAAGTAATGATCACCATACACTGGCAGCAAAATGTCCTACTAGAAAGGATATTATGAAGAAAACACAAGATGCAGCAAAGAAAAAATCTACCAACAACACACCAACGTATGCCGCAGTTGCAAAGTTGCAAGCAGACACTACAAAATTACTTCAAGCATCTACTCTGCCCGCCTCCTCCACCACCACCACCACCACCACCATCACTCCTCCAACATGTGACGTAACGAAGATCCACTATTGTCTACTATACGCTCACATGCAGAACATGGCTGTACCTGCATCCTTTAACTCTACCATCAACGAGTTATTTGCATTAAATAGCATGCCATCATTTACATTTCCAGCATCTCCACCTTCTGAAGAAATTCTCAAATTCACCAAGGACTTAATCACCACCTCTGCTGCAGAAGCTCCATCACCACCACCAACTAGTGACGTCACTCCAACAACGTTCAATGAGAAGCCTCCACCGCCACCACACCTCACTGAATCCAACCAATCAGAAGCCTTGCCACCAGAAACATCTTCCTATTCGTCTATTGAAGATGACAACGAATCTTCAATTCCACCTTTAACACCACTCAACACCCTACCTCCACCATCAACACCACCTTCCTCAACTCCACCACCGCCTTCTCGACCTCACTCACGTCGACTACCTGGAACACTATGGGTTAAACACAAAGGACTCATGTTCTTCACCACGACACAATACCCCAGCCCAATGACTCGCCTAGAACTCATCCAACATCTCCAAGACAACACTGCAACGTACACCACCGACGAAAAGCTATTCCCTACCGTCAACCAGATAATCCACCAACTCCAAACCAACGAACTCTTCTACAGCTCTCCCGTACGTGTGACACAACTCTCTAGAACAAAATTCAAAGCATTGACAACCGGATCAAAAGAATAACTAACTCCTGCTTGCTGCCTACTGACACTCTCAGCTCCTGCCGCTGCCTTCGCCATCCTCTCCTAGAGAGCCAAGTAGGGACATCATTCAAGCCTCTCCATCTACGCCTCTAGTACTTCGGTACCACATGTCCCAAAGTGGTTGGGCCACTTGCCTTGATTCCTCCTCTTCCCCTCCTTCCCATCCTTTTCCAGTTATTTCCATCCTTCCTTATCCTTCTTCCTTCCCATCTCACGACAGCTCTCGTCGTCTTCTTCGCTTCGATTCGATTCGATTCGAATCCAGGAGACAAGGTGCTGGTGCAGGAACCTGTACCCGGCCACACCTTAAAAGCTAGATTTATGGGACCCATACAGATCATGAGTAAAATCTATGATGTAAATTATGTGGTAGCTCCCAATGATAAACCCACGAAAAGTAAAATTTACCACATAAATCAAATTAAAATAACCCTCATAAAGTCACAGTAATGACTCTCTTCTGCCTCTGTAGACGACCCTGATTCCTTGCGCACCATTCCGGAAATTCAAGTTAAGCTTCCTAATGTTGGGACTGTCTAAAAATCAAATAGTAAGACTAACAGCTCTCTTACATATTTTCGGACTTCCTGAAAAAAATGTACACTGGCGTATCATGATGTAGATGCTGGAAACATTAAGCCTATTTAGCTCTCCACTAAAGAGCTAATCCTGAAAAACAGGGGCTACTTCAGCAGGAGGTAGCATTTCTGTGAGAACACGGATTAGAGGAGGAGTTATCCATTCCGTGGGCTTCACCATGTATCCTTGTTAAGAAGTCTGATGGAGGTTTCCGAATGTGTACAGACTACCGTAAGGTGAATGAGGTCACTATTCCAGATGCTTACCCTCTACCATGGTTGGATGACGTAATGGACTCTATGGGTAAGGCTACTTTTGTTTACAAACTATACCATCTTAAACGTTGCTATCAGGTACCTTTGAGACATAAGGCAAAGGAAATCTTCGCCTTATCTGTCAAAAGCTATTAAAGGACCTGAAGGCACGGCATCTTATTTGGACGAAACAGTAGTAGCTTCTGATACTTGGGACCAACATTTCTCCCGACTTAAAGCTGTCTTTGAGAAGAGCTTTCATTTAACTATTACTTTTTTTTTGGACCATGAAGAAGGTAATGGTAAAGTAGCCCGCAAGTTAGATCAAATTTTTGCCATTAAGAATTACCCAGTACCTTATGATAGAAAATCCCTCCAGTGTATTTTAACGGATGGTAGGTTTTTATAGACGATTCTGTGAGAACTTTGCATATGTTGTAGCCCCCTTAACCTCACTTACTAGTCAGAAACAAAAATTTCAATGAACCCCAGGGTGTCAACAAACATTTAATAACGCTAAACGGTTACTTTGTACTGCACCCATTCTCCTGTCTCCCGATTTTTCAAAAACTTTTGTATTACAGGTTGATGCATGTGAGTCAGGGGTAACGCAGTACTTCTACAAAAATCTGGGGAAGAGTGGTTGCAGCCTGTCGCTTACTTCTCTGCCAAGTATCAACCTCAACAAAGGGCTTACGCCATCATTGAGAAAGAAGCCCCAGCTCTGATACTTGCACTCGAACATTTCGAAGTCTACGTGGGGCAGTCGTCCCAAGCGGTTACAGTCTACAGCGACCAAAATCCTTTGGTTTACCTCAACACCATGAAAAACCACAACACACGTCTGATAAAATGGAGTCTCAGGCTGCAACCTTACAATGTTAAACTCGTCCAAATTGCCGGCAAGGAAAACAAGCTGGCGGATTCCCTTTCCCGTGTTTAATTTAGGTTAAGATGTGTTAAGGACCATATGGGTAACTTAATTCTTTTTTTTTCGCCCTTTGTGAAATGTTTTTTAATGATTTTTTTTTTTTGAGTGAGGGGACATTCTGCTGCCGTCCACAGGTGTCTTCAACCAACGTTAGCCCTACTGTCTGCTTTCTCGCTCTAGGAGAGAGTTTGACTTTGAGTCTCGAGAAAATTTGGGCCCTGTCTAATGAATTGGATGGTTGAGAGGAAGGGCGGTTCAATTATTGTTCAGTGCCATGGCGGCTCGCTACCCATGGAGGTGTGGCATGCAAAAAGCATGTTACAATTTATTCGGCGAATGTGTCACTCCCATATAGGCTGCCTCCCAGCCAGTGAACTGGGTGCTAAGGGTTTAACGATCGATAGGGCACCCAATCACAAGCAAGCCCGCCAAAGCTGAAGTAAAGTGAAACAATTCAAATTCAATTGCAATACCAGTGTAAGTGGAACATAATACGCTACCAAAGAAATATACATGTTATATAATTTATAGGTTATACATTAATACATGTTATATATTTAATCTGCTCCTTACACCTTCCCCATCAAGGGAACTAAGCAAAACTTATCTTGCACAACCTCTCATCTGGTCACACACTAGTACCTCCAATCACACCCAACCACATCACTGCATTCCCAAGGAGGTGAGCCCGTTGAAATCCCCTGAACCCCCCCCCCCCTTTTACCAACCCACTCACCCCGGCAGTTAAAGCCCCTTATAACGCCAATAAAGTCCCTATTGTTAGTCCTCTATAACCCTCAGAAAAATACTCTTCCCACCTTTTCCCAAAAATGTCTCTGTTGCGACACAAAGTTCGATAAAACGTCGCCGCCAAAGTCCTTCTCAGCACATCCCCACCCACCTTCCCCCTCATACCCCATAAAACATATATGTAGTCCACGATGACATATGCTAAACCTCTTACCACACTCTCCTCCACACCACTCATATCAAGACTCAACGCTCGCAATACCGCCACACCTTGACCCCCCACCCTCACCACTACCTTACGCATCCATACCCTGATGCACTCCAAACCTTCACAAAAATAGACGACATGATACGCAGTCTCTTCCCCACTGCATCTGCCACACCCCCCACCCTCAATAACCCTCCTATCTCGGAGCATCGCTCCCGTTGGCAAAATCCCATGCAGGAAACGGTACATAACCTCACGCGCCCTAGGTCGTATCCTTAATTTACTAAATCTTCGCCATATTACATCCCATGCATACATGGGGTAGATCCCTTCAACCGGCGCCACTACATGTCTCTCTAACAATTTACACAAAGTTCCCACCTTTACTTTTCCTGGTTCCCTGGCTAACATTAAGGCACGTAACACTGTCTCACATTCCTTCATTTCCGCCCCTCCATACCATTTCCTCAGGTGAGCATGTACCTTATCTAGCTGACCCTCCCTCCATCCACCTGCACTCATCACTTCCCTCTTAATAAACACACATTTCACGCCCTTTCTCAAGTCCAACAAACCCAACCCTCCCCTACATACCGGCAATGTCACTACCTCCCTTCGCAACCAGTTGCACCCTGAACCCCACAAAAATTTGAACACCATTCTAAGAATACTCGTGATCGCCGTTCCTGTTAACGGCATCACAGCCGAAACAAACCAGACTTTACTATATAGTAATACATTGATGACAATTGCACGTTGCCTAAGGGTTAAATGGTGAGGTCGCAGCATTCCCAACCGTCGCTGCACCTGTTCCACCATCCTATTCGAATTGCTAACCCTTGCAGCACTCAGGTCAGCCTCATACATGACACCGCAGATTTTCAGACTCCCGGTCCTCCGCTGCACAACATCACATCCCCAATCTAATCTCTCTGTCCACTCTCCCAGCCCCATGATCATTGACTTTTCCAGATTTACCTTCATCCCAGTAGCTCTCCCAAAAGTGTGTACAACTTCCCCCAAAAGTCCTAACCGTGTCTCCTCACTTGCCAAAATAGTGGTATCATCAACATAGCCCACCAAACCAGGCCACGGCTTCAGCTCACCATCCCTCCCCCCCATCCTTAGACGATCCTCCACCATCCTATAAAAGGGATCCTGAACACATGCAAACAATATTTGTGATAAAGGACATCCCTGCCGAAGACCCCGCTCCATGTTGACTCCCCCCCCACACACCCATTGATTTGCACCCTTACCTTCGCGTTTGAGTACAACGTATCCACCCACCCCACTATTTCTTCGCCAAACCCCTGTCGTAGGAGAATATCCCTCAAAGCCTTTATTTCCACCCTATCATAAGCCCCTTGCCAATCCAACGCCACCAATGCCCCTCTTTTCCTTTCCATGTCCTCCAGGAACCCCTTGATAATCCCGTGGCCCAGGCTCATTGACCTACCAGGTAAACCAAACTGAGACTCAAACACGACCCTCCCCACAACACATTTAAGCCGATTCCCAAGAATTTTCGCAAATAATTTATAATCAGCACAAAGCAATGAAATGGCTCGATAATCCCGAAGGGTACTCTGCTGTTTACCCTTTGGGACCAACACCACCACCGCCGTTGCCTGAGATTCTCCCATCTTACCTCCGTCTTTCATGGCATTCATTAACCTTACTAGGAAACCCCTAAGCAGACCCCAGTGCTGTACATAAAATTCGCTAGGTAAACCATCGATCCCGGGTGCCTTACCCTTCCTCATGTCCATAAGGGCTCTCCATATTTCCCCCTCCTCAATGACCCCACCCAGTGCCTCCCGATCACTCCTCCCCAGTTTGCACGGCACATACTCACATACCTTCCCAAGAACCTCACCATCCACCCCACTACTTTTCCCGTATTCCTCAAACCATCTATCTGCATATGCACTCATCCCCTTGGTGTCCCTTAATACCTGACCCTCTCTAAAACCCCCCACAGAAGATATGACTTGCAAACCCGGTATTGTAGTCGTTCGCTGTCGTACCTTCTGTCCTCGCAGCACACAAGCTGATGGCTTGTCGCCCCAGAGTACTTCGTCTAACCCCGCCTGTACCCGTACAGCTGCAAAACGTTCTTCTTGCAAATCCCGTATTCTGTCCTTCAACATGTGTATATCCTCCACCGGGTACACCCCGGCCACCGCCCCCCCCTCGTAACAATTCCGTAATCTAGATTCTAAGTAATTTGACAAACCATACCGCAATTGATTAATGCGTTTGCCCTCCCTCACATAAAAATGACGTATTCGTAACTTAGCCACACTATCCCACCATCCTACCACGTCTTCCTCAGTTCTTCTGTCGGCACAGAGCTGTTCCCAAAATATTGCAAACGCTTCCACTCCCTCCCTATCCCCCAAAACCATCGTGTTCAGTTTCCAATAACTTCCCTGCCTACGAGCCAAAGCATCCCATCCCACCTCCACTAATACCACCCTATGATCGGAAGACACCATCTCTATAGTTTTAAAAGACTCTACCAAAACCCTCTGAGATAAATATAACCTGTCCAAACGAGCCGCATATCCCCTTCTTATAAACGTATGTTCCACCTCCCACAGACCTCCCCCGAAAGCATCACGTAACTGAAGATCTCTAAGCAGGCCCCCCAAGACTGAGGAAAAATATCCCGCTCCTCTGGGTTCCACGTCTGTCTTCTTAATTACACAATTCCAATCCCCCCCCACAATCGCCACAGACGGTAACGTGCGTAGGTAATACACGAGCTCCTCCCGCACAAAATCCATCTTCACTTTCACGTCACTTTCTGCTGGGGCATACACACACACAAACGCCACTCTCTCTCCCATCCACCATCCTTCCACACGTAATACTCTCCCCCCTCCCCCCCCCCCCCCCTCTTTCCTATGCAATACAAACGGGCCCGCCTCCCTGATCAACACACCCACTCCTCCTTTTAAACGCTCAGACGGCAACACATAAGCCTGATACCCAGGCACCACTAATTCACGACCAAGCTTAAAATTGTGCTCCTGCACAAAAGCTACGTCAACCTTATACCTATTCAAAAACATCCTGAAGCACTCCCGTTTAACACCATCACACAGACCATTAATATTTATTGTTACACACCTGAGGCCAGTTTAAGGTTTCCTTCCCCGCCTCATGTCAAGATTCTTCCCTTTCAGACCGTTCCCCTGGACTGTGCCTTTGCCACAGATTCCCCCCTCCTTCCCAACCATCCCCCCCCCTTCTGTTGTGGCCCTCTCGCAGAGTCACTCTGGGTACCATAACCCCATGTCTTTTTCCCCGGCCTTTGCGCCGGTGTCAGAACATCGTCCGAATCTGACGCTGCTGCCCTTTTCCTTGTAGCTCCCTCAGTTTCCATATCTGAGTCCTGGGAGCCAGCACAATGGACTTCCACCTCTACCACCCTTAATCCGCCTCCATGCCCCTCCATGGCACTCGCACTGTCCACCACAGGTGCCACCTGATCCTCCCCTTCCCCCCACACACCTTCTGCCCTGATCCCAGGGTCTTGTTCGCTGTAACTCTCCACCTCCGTAGACTGTAACATAGCCTGTATCACCGTCTCCAACTCCTCCTCAATAGCCTTCACTGCTGCGCCCTCCTGTACCTCCTCACTTGACAACTGTACTGTTGATGGGCCAGGTGATTCATGGATCACCACTTCTTCCGATTCCCCAGGAGGAGCCACCACCACTTCACTCCACATGCGACCACGCCCTCCTCCTTGCACCCGTTCTTCTTTAGGCATCGGGTGCTCATGCGCAGGTGCTCCGCCCCTTGCCGGCCCAGGAGCCACTGTTGATGGGCCAGGTGATTCATGGATCACCACTTCTTCCGATTCCACTGGAGGAGCCACTACCTCTTCACTCCACATGCGACCACGCCCTCCTCCTTGCCCCCGTTCTTCCTTAGGCATCGGGTGCTCATGCGCAGGTGCTCCGCCCCTTGCCGGCCCAGGAGCCATACTCCGCTTGCCACAGTCTGCCGCCATATGGTCAAATTCGCCACACAGTCGGCACGTACGTCTCTGCCCCGCATACGCTACCATTACCTGGGTTCTAAACTCTTCGAGATATACATACGAGGGTATAGGATGCCTAAGCGTCATCTTGAGATTAAAAGAACCCTCAGGAAATCCTGTGTAAGCACCTTTTACCCATTTGCCAGGTTGGGCCAGATGTACAGTTCCATAACGTTCGAAAACATTTCGAATATCTACCTCATCAGCCTCAAAAGGCACGTTGCGGAGCTTAACCCACGAATAATGTCGTGATACATCAATCAACTTGACCCTCACTGCCGGTGTTACAGTAATGCTGACATCTTGGTAACGATCAACCAAAGCCTCGTATACTTGAGCAGTTAGCACTTTCACGAAAATTCTATATACACCGTTCAGTGCCACTCCATATAAATCCTCGTCTCTGATGCCATATGTCTCTCGTATAATTTTGGGCAATAACACATCGACTGACGTAGGTGTTAAAGCCCCACTAATAAGTTCAATGCCCACAGTATTCACTCTCCTGCGCACACCTGGCGCCATGTCGTTGACTGATTAGCTCGTCTGGGAAACAGTAGAGGGGTGCAAAGCACGTCCGCACTCTACCTCATCCAGGCAGCGAATGCACAACACCTCCTCGTACCACTGCTGTCAGGTTACTGAGGAGCGTCAGGCAAGGGGGTCTGCACGGCCCAATAGCGATGCAGACAATCAAATACAGATTCTAGGAAATAATTAGAAGACAGTAGAACTATATACAAAAGATGAGGTAATCAGTCCCTCAGCCTTGGAGTTAGTGTTCACAGCATCGTGGTGGTGGAGAATCTGGAGCAAAGGCAAGAAGACTGGCGGTTATATAGGCGTCAGTGGGTAGGGACGTGTAGCAGTGACTACGCCCTCGTCTGCTACACGTCCCTTACCCACTGACGTCTATATAACCGCCAGTCTTCTTGCCTTTGCTCCAGATTCTCCACCACCACGATGCTGTGAACACTAACTCCAAGGCTGAGGGACTGATTACCTCATCTTTTGTATATAGTTCTACTGTCTTCTAATTATGTCCTAGAATCTGTATTGATAAAGCCACTGGATGGCGAAACGTCTACAATAAAGATAACCAGATGTTGCACATGTGTCTTAACTTTCATAATGTACATAGCGCACGTATCTGTAAATAGTGGGTGAAGGAAAAATATACATTATAGTGCTGAGGTTGTTTGTTCCAATGGCCAGTACGACCAGGTCTCACAGGCCATTGTTTACCTGTGTTGGTAATACAGTATGAATTTTGGAGGTCGCTCCGACAGCCTGGCCGGAATGTCTGTGTGCTCATGTTTCCCATACTGTTATGTACTGTGATTTATATATTTTAACTTATATTGCACATTGAATGTTGTGGTGCACTATGTTGCCGAGATATATGGCAAGTCCAGTTCCCATTACTACCAGGTCTCACAGCACAGGCCATTCACTACCTGTGTTCGTAATAGTTACTGTGAGACTACTGTGAATATAGTGTTGGATACTGTTAAACTACTGTGAGAAGTGTAGTTGAAGGTTGCTGAGAGACACTACTGTGAGAAGTGTTGTTAAAGGTTACTGTGAAATACACACTACTTTAAGTGTAGCTGTTTTCAAAGTTAATTTGAGACATGTGACAGTGAGTGTAATGTTGTTGAAGGTTACTGTGACAGACTACTGTGAGAGTTTTGATAGTTAATGTGAAAAACATTGCTATGAATACTGTTGAAGGTTACTATGAGAGAGACTACTGTAACTGTGTTAAAAATTTCTGTGACATAACAGTCACATAACAGTGAATGTTATGAGATACAGTACTGATAGTGTTGATGAAGGTTACTGTGAGACTACTGTGAGTATTGTTGAAGGTTACTGAGAGACTGCAGTGAGTGCTGAAAGTTACTGTGACAATCTACTGTGAGTGTAGTGTTGAAGGTTAATGTGAGACACTACTGTAAGTGTAGAGCTGTTGATTACTGAGACACGCTACAGTATTGAAGGTTAGTTACTGTGAGTGTAGTGTTCCTGAACTTTACTGGGTATTGTGGAAGGTTACTGTGAAACTACTGTGAGAGTAGAGTTCTTGAACTTTACTGTGAGACTACTGTGAGTGTATTGTTGAATGATACTGAGGGAAAGACTACTGTGAGTAGTGTTGTTGAAGGTTACTGTGGAAGACATTGCTGTGAGAGTAGTGTTGTTAAAGGTTACTTTGAGAGACAGACTACTGTGAGATTAGTGTTGTGTATGGTTACTGCAAGGCACTCCTGTGAGTGATATTAATAGTTACTGTGATTGTAGTGTTGCTAAAGGTCTCTGTGAGACTACTGTGAGTACTGTTGAAGGATGCTGTGAGTATTGAAGACTAACGTGAGGAGTTGAAGGTTACTTTGAAACTACTGTGAGTAGTGTTCAAGGTTACTGTGAGACACTACTGTGAGTAGTATTCAAGGTTACTGTGAGACACTACTGTGAGTATTGTTCAAGGTTACTGGGAGACACTACTGTGAGTACTGTTCAAGGTTACTGGGAGAGGCTACTGTGAGTACTGTTCAAGGTTACTGTGAGCTGAACATTAGTGACTAATGTTGAAGGTTACTTTGAGATAATGTTGTGAATGTAGTATTGAAGCTTACTGTTAGACACTACTGTGAGTGTAGTGTTGGTGAAAGTTATTGTGAGAGAGACTACTGTGAGTAGTGGTGGAACTGTAAGACTATTCTGTGAGTAGTCATGTTGAAGGTTTCTGTGGGACACACTACTTTGAGCATAGTGTTAGTTGCTCTGAGACACTATTTTGAGGGTAGTGGTGTTGAAGGTTACTGTGATAGACTACTGTGAGTATTGATGAAGGATACTGTGTACAGTTCTTGAAGGTTACTGTAGGACACTGTGAGAATAGTGTTGGATACTGTGAGACACCACTGTTCAATGCTACTGTGTGTATAGTACCGGTTACTGTAAGACACTACTGTGAGTGTAGTGTTGAAGGTAACCGAGAGAGACTTCTGTGAGTGTAGTGCTGAAGGTCACTATGAGACACTACTGTGAGTATAGTGCTAAAGGTCACTATGAGACACTACTGTGATTATAGTGCTGAAGGTCACTATGAGACACTACTGTGATTATAGTGCTGAAGGTCACTATGAGACACTACTGTGAGTGTGGTGCTGAAGGTCACTATGAGACACTACTGTGAGTATAGTGCTGAAGGTCACTATGAGACACTACTGTGAGTGTAGTGCTGAAGGTCACTATGAGACACTACTGTAAGTATAGTGCTGAAGGTCACTATGAGACACTACTGTGAGTGTGGTGCTGAAGGTCACTATGAGACACTACTGTGAGTATAGTGCTGAAGGTCACTATGAGACACTACTGTGAGCGTAGTGCTGAAGGTCACTATGAGACACTACTGTGAGCGTAGTGCTGAAGGTCACTATGAGACACTACTGTGAGCGTAGTGCTGAAGATCACTATGAGACACTACTGTGAGCGTAGTGCTGAAGGTCACTATGAGACACTACTGTGAGCGTAGTGCTGAAGGTCACTGTGAGACACTACTGTTAGTATTGTCCAAGGTTAGACAACACAACTTTGAGTGTAGTGTTCGTGAAGGTTACTCTTGAGAATCACAGTACTGTTAAATGTTACTGTGAGACGCTAATGTGAAAAAAGTTTTGTTGAACGTTACTGTGAGACACAGTATAGTTGAATGTTACTGTTAGACAGTACTGTGAGAGCTGTGGTGAGGATTACTGAGACTTTTTGAGTGTAGTGTTGAGGGTTACTGTGAGTAGTGCTTTAGATTACTGTGAGTAGTTTCGTCGAAGGTTACTGTGAGACAGACTACTGAGATACTGTTACACAAAACTCT
>NW_027197648.1:7500-57412 GCF_038502225.1 Cherax quadricarinatus | reverse complement strand
ATAACGAAAATGATGTATCGTAGACTTAATGAAAATTTAAATATTTTTAAGTAGACCAATGATATATACATAGCATTCTTTAACTAGAAAAGTTGTCTTAGTTTTAGAGAGGTTAGGAGAGGGTTCTATGTTTAAGAAAAAAATTACCTATAAATCTGTAAAATAAATTTTTGAGGAGGGGAAAGTAAATTTTTATGGGTGCTCAGTGTATATGGCAAGTTCGGCTTATTTAGTACCATACACACATACCAGTGAACCAGTGAAGAGACGGGGCCGAGAGCTATGACTCAACCCCTGTAAAAGCAATTAGGTGAGAATAATAAGGTGAGTATACAAACACACACAAATATATATAATCATATTCTCATATATGTTGCAAACAAATATTTATCATATTATCTAAACATTTACTTCATAATTTAATAATAACACTTCTCTTTGTGTTTTTGTAACAAACATCAACAATGAAATTTCAACTTGGATGCAAATTTGATCATAAATTTATACATATACTTTATGTTCCAGAAGAAAACTGAAAATGCAGATTCAGCTGAAGAGCAACTACTGTCACATAAGTCCCAGGAACAACATGAGTTACAGGTAACTTTGGTATCCTGTAGTTACTTTGATAATTATCTCAGTGTTATATGACAATTACATTATTTTGTATGGTATGTAATATATTTACATTATTTGTTACCGCTATTTTGTTTTTGAGTTTTACTGTATATATTATATATCTGAAGAATATCATATATTTCACATAGCTATATATTAGCAGCAATGTTTGTGCTAAAGTATTTTTCAAATATGATACAAATAAAATGTTTTTAATAATATTTTTTGAAGTGCACTTAATAATAATAATAATAATAATAAAAATAATAATAATAATAATAATAATAATAATAATAATAATAATAATAATAATAATATCTTCATTTTCTACATGTACAAAGTATACAGTCCTAGCTGACATCAATGACTTACTACTATATAGAAAGATCCTTGTTATGCTGAGCATTTCGGGCAAATTAGTTCAGTTTTGTCCCAGGATGCGACCCACATCAGTCGACTAGCTCCCAGGTACCTTTTTTATTGATGGATGAACGTAGACAACCGGTGTAAAAAAACACGCCCAATGTTTCTACCCTCCCTGGGAATCGAACCCAAACCCTCGCCGTGTGATGCGACAGTTTTAGCCACCAGGAAACGGGGGCACCTAATATATATATATATATATATATATATATATATATATATATATATATATATATATATATATATATATATATATATATATATATATATATGTATATATATATATATATATATATATATATACATATATATATATATATATATATATATATATATATATATATATATATATATATATATATATATATATATATATATATATATATATAAATATATATATACATATATATATATATATATATATATATATATATATATATATATATATATATATATATATATATATATATATATATATATATATATATATATATATATATATATATATATATATATATATATATATATATATATATATATATATATATATATATATATATATATATATATATATATATATATATATATATATATATATATATATATATATATATATATATATATATATATATATATATATATATAAGTAGTGATGATTTCTACAGAGCTTTGGTCTCCTCCTCTCCAGCTGGCCCTCCCACGGTACGGTCTCCTCTGAGGAGACTCCTTTTCACCCTTTATGCTAATGACCTTGACCCCACCCACGACCCCACCAACGACCCCCCTCGACCACCTCGCTCAACCCCCACCCACGCACCCCACCTGCGCCCCCACCCTGCCCCGCCCTCGCGCCGACCCACCCGCCCGTCGTGCCCTCGCGCTCGCCCGCGCCCCTCGCGCCCGTCCGTCGCGCCTGCCCTCGCCTTCAGCTGCGCCTTCTGCAGCGTCGTCCGGATCGCCCCCGCTCCCCGAATTTTTTTTCCGATTTTTTTTCAATTTTTTTTTTGAATTTCATTTTCTTGTGCTCTCCTCGGATCAAATTTTTGAGGTTCCCTCTCCCACTTTCACCCCCCATCCCAATTTTTTTTTTTAATTTAATTTTCTTATGATCTCCTCGGATCAAGTTTTTTGATTCCCCCGTCTGCGCGTAAGCATTCAAAATAGACTCCCACTTTCACCCCAAATATTTCTCCTCCATCTCCTCGGATCAAGCTTTTTGGATTCCCCCCTCTGGGGGTAAGCATTCAAAATGGACTCCCACTTTCACCCCAAATATTTCTCCTCCATCTCCTCGGATCAAGCTTTTTGGATTCCCCCCCTCTGGGGGTAAGCATTCAAAATGGACTCCCACTTCCACCCCAAGTATTTCTCCTCCATCTTCTTACATCAAGTTTTTCTCGATAATACAAAGACTGCAATTCCTCAGATCAAATTTTTTCTCGAAATCAATAATACCAAGTCTCCAACTCCTTGGATCAAGTTTTTCTCGATAACCTGGAGTTTACCTGGAGAGAGTTCCGGGGGTCAACGCCCCCGCGGCCCGGTCTGTGACCAGGCCTCCTGGTGGATCAGAGCCTGATCAACCAGGCTGTTTCTGCTGGCTGCACGCAAACCAACGTACGAGCCACAGCCCGGCTGATCAGGAACTGACTTTAGGTGCTTGTCCAGTGCCAGCTTGAAGACTGCCAGGGGTCTGTTCGTAATCCCCCTTATGTGTGCTGGGAGACAGTTGAACAGTCTCGGGCCCCTGACACTTATTGTATGGTCTCTTAACGTGCTAGTGACACCCCTGCTTTTCATTTGGGGGATGGTGCATCGTCTGCCAAGTCTTTTGCTTTCGTAGTGAGTGATTTTCGTGTGCAAGTTCGGTACTAGTCCCTCTAGGATTTTCCAGGTGTATATAATCATGTATCTCTCCCTCCTGCGTTCCAGGGAATACAGGTTTAGGAACCTCAAGCGCTCCCAGTAATTGAGGTGTTTTATCTCCGATATGTGCGACGTGAAAGTTCTCTGTACAAAGACTCCATCTCCTCGGATCAAGTTTTTTGGATTCCCCCGTCTGGGGGTAAGCATTCAAAATGAACTCCCACTTTCACCCCAAATATTTCTCCTCCATCTCCTTGGATCAAGGTTTTCTCGATAATACAAAGACTCCAATTCCTCGGATCAAATTTTTCTCGAAATCAATAATACCAAGTCTCCATCTCCTTGGATCAAGGTTTTCTCGATAATAGAAAGACTCCACTTCCTCGAATCAAGTTTTTTGTATTCCCCCCTCTGGGGGTAAGCATTCAAATGAACTCCTCATATAGGGCATGGTACTTTCTCTTACTACAGGTCTAAACAAGTGTGACGTCACCCCACCTGTGTTTACGGCGGTCAGTGACGTCACGTGATGACTCACAAGTGCAAGGTTTAAAGCGGTAGTGAGGGATAACGTCAGACACTTAAGCTGAAACAAGCTAAATTTTACAACCTAGCTACTTTCTGAATTTTAGAAGTAGAATCGATAAGTGTTACAAGTATTGGTAAGCTTAGAATTACTGGTATCTACCGGTATTCATTAGCAGTATGAATACTTAGAAGTGGGGGCACACACACACACACACACACACACACACACACACACACACACACACACACACACACACACACACACACACACACACACACACACACACGTGCACACACACACATACACATACACACACACACACACACAAACACACATACACACATACACACACACATACACACACACACACACACGTACACACACACACACATACACACACACACACACACGTACACACACACACACACATACACACACACACACATACACATACACATACACATACACACACAGGAACAAGCACTTGTAAGCTGTAGTACACACGCAAACACACATACACAGGATTTCACACCGTCCTGTGAACTGACCATCTGAACCTCGCTCCTCTCCCCCCTCTTTCTACCCTAAGTAGACCTATCTCTACCTCTCTCACTCTTTACCTATATCTCTCTCTCTACCTATCACTCTCTACCTATCTCTCTCTCTCTCTCTTCCCTCTCCCATCTTTCCCCTCTAACATCTCTTACCTCTAACACCTCCCCCCCTCTAACATCTCTCCCCCTCTAACATCTGTCCCCTCCCATTATCTCTCCCCTCTCCCTTTCCCCACCTCTCTCCCATCCTCCCCTCCCTCCCCCCTAGCCTCTCTCCCCTCTCGCTCTTCCATCTCCCCCCTCTTTCCCCCTTCTCCCCCTCTCTGCCCTCCTCTCTCTCTCTCCCTCTCCCCTCTTCTCTCTCTCTCTCTCTCTCTCTCTCTCTCTCTCTCTCTCTCTCTCTCTCTCTCTCTCTCTCTCTCTCTTGCTCTCTCTCTCCCCATTTTCCCTTCTAACTCTCCCCCTCTCCTACTCTTCCCTTCACTCTCTCTCCCCCTCTCTCTCTCTCTCTTTCTCTCTCTCTCTCTTGCTATCTCTCTCTCCTCCATCTCTTCCCCATTTTTCCCTTCTCACACCTTTCCCTTCTCTCTTCTCTCACAAAAAAAAAAAAAAAAAAAAAAAAAAAAAAAAAATGGTGGGGACTCGCAGGAACCAAGGATCAGATGAGAATGGTTCTGGTAGGGAGGAGTGGATGGAGGAGCAGTGGAAAAGGATGGAACAAGAGTGGGAGAGAAAATTAGGAGAGCTTTCTGAAAAAATGGAGAAAGAGCTCTCTGTGAAATTGGAAAAGAGGTTGGAGAAGGAGACAAAGAATTGGGAGGCACAAGTCGAAACTGCAGTAGCCAAGATAAGGGTCCTAGAAGTTGAGATAAATAGGCTGAAGCGAGTTACAGGGGCAGTGACCAGAGAAGACACAGCATATGAAGCTGCGAGGCCGAACAGGAAGGAAGGAATTATGAATTATGCTAAGGTCATATCAGCCTGCCAAGGAGGACCAAGGAGTGAAAGGGAAGATCAGCTGGTTGCAGATGGAGAGGGTGATAGGTCGAATGCTGAGGCACAACAAGGCTATCAAGAGCCACTGGAAAAATCAAGGGAGAAACTGACCACATACAGGCAGGATCCAGAGTCACAGAGGGTGAGGCAATGGGAGGAAGAAAGGGCAAAATCAGTGTTTATCCATGGGCTTCAGGAGAGAGAGGAAAGGACACACACTGAAAGGCAGCAGGAAGAAAGAAAGGAGATTGAGAAAATCATCACGGAAATAGGTGAAGAGATGGACGAGATTGTAAATTTTCAGAGAATAGGGGGGTACTCGAAGGGGAGAAACCGACCAATCAAGCTGATTCTCAGGACGGAAACAGTGCGGAACAGGATCCTCCAAGAGAAACCACGATTGAAATACTCGGAAGAGTACAAGAGGGTGTTCCTAGACAGAGACAGAACAAAATCAGAACGACAGCAGCTGAGGGAGAGGACAAAAAAGCGAAAGGAGCTAGGAAAAGAGACAAGGAGGGAACCAGCAGAGGTCAGTCAGAGCAGAACAGAACAGCAAGGGCAAGCACACACACAACTATTCTCAGAACCATACAACCTATCACACCATCCCAACACACACTACAATCCATACCCACAGCCTCCACCCAACACCGAGCTATAGAATCCCACAGTATGCCACCAGGTCTCCCACCCTCACAGGCCCCCCAAACCACAGTGTTGGAAAGGAAACTGAAGGTATGGTACACAAACGCTGATGGAATAACAAATAAGTGGGAGGAGTGGCATGAAAGAGTCAAAGAAGCATCACCGGACATCATAGCTCTCACAGAAACCAAGCTTACAGGTATGATAACAGATGCCATCTTTCCAACGGGATACCAAATCCTGAGGAAAGACAGAGGGAACAGGGGGGGTGGAGGAGTGGCGTTGCTGATCAAAAATCGCTGGAATTTTGATGAGCTGGAGAGAGGAGACAGCGGAGAAGAAAGTGATTACATAGTGGGAACACTTCACTCTGGAGGTCCCAAGGTGGTAATAGCAGTGATGTATAACCCACCACAGAACAGCAGGAGGCCAAGGCAAGAGTACGACGAGAGCAATAGAGCGATGGTTGACACACTGGCTAGAGTGGCCAGAAGAGCTCATGCATGCAGGGCAAAGCTCCTGATCATGGGTGACTTTAACCACAAGGAGATCGATTGGGAGAACTTGGACCCACATGGGGGCCAAGATACATGGAGGGCTAAGATGATGGAGGTGGTACTGGAAAACTTCATGTGCCAACACGTAAGGGACACTACAAGAGAGAGAGGAGAGGATGAACCAGCAAGGCTGGACTTAGTATTCACCTTGAGTAGTGCAGATATCGAGGACATCACATATGAAAGACCCCTTGGGGCCAGTGACCATGTGGTTTTAAGCTTCGAATACACAGTAGAGCTACAAGTGGAGGGAGAAGCAGGAAGGCCAGGACGAATGAAGCCAAACTACAAGAAAGGGGACTACACAGGAATGAGGAACTACCTGAACGGGGTTCAGTGGGACAGAGAACTGGCAGGGAAGCCAGTTAATGAGATGATGGAATATGTAGCAACAAAATGCAAGGAGGCTGAGGAGAGGTTTGTACCCAAGGGTAACAGGAATAATGAAAAAGCCAGGATGAGCCCATGGTTTACCCAAAGGTGCAGGGAGGCAAAAACCAAGTGTGCTAGGGAATGGAAGAAATATAGAAGGCAAAGGACCCAGGAGAATAAGGAGAACAGTCGTAGAGCCAGAAACGAATATGCACAGATAAGAAGGGAGGCCCAAAGACAATATGAAAATGACATAGCAGCGAAAGCCAAATCTGACCCGAAACTGTTGTACAGCCACATCAGGAGGAAAACAACAGTCAAGGACCAGGTAATCAGGCTAAGGAAGGAAGGAGGAGAGACAACAAGAAATGACCGTGAAGTATGTGAAGAACTCAACAAGAGATTCAAAGAAGTGTTCACAGAGGAGACAGAAGGGACTCCAGAAAGACGGAGAGGTGGGGCACACCACCAAGTGCTGGACACAGTGCACACAACCGAGGAAGAAGTGAAGAGGCTTCTGAGTGAGCTAGATACCTCAAAGGCAATGGGGCCAGATAACATCTCCCCATGGGTATTGAGAGAGGGAGCAGAGGCGCTATGTGTACCCCTAACAACAATATTCAATACATCTATCGAAACAGGGAGATTGCCTGAGGCATGGAAGACAGCAAATGTAGTCCCAATCTTTAAAAAAGGAGACAGACATGAAGCATTAAACTACAGACCAGTGTCACTGACATGTATAGTATGCAAAATCATGGAGAAGATTATCAGGAGAAGAGTGGTGGAACACCTAGAAAGGAATGATCTCATCAACAGCAGCCAACATGGTTTCAGGGACGGGAAATCCTGTGTCACAAACCTACTGGAGTTCTATGACATGGTGACAGCAGTAAGACAAGAGAGAGAGGGGTGGGTGGATTGCATTTTCTTGGACTGCAAGAAGGCGTTTGACACAGTTCCACACAAGAGATTGGTGCAAAAACTGGAGGACCAAGCAGGGATAACAGGGAAGGCACTACAATGGATCAGGGAATACTTGTCAGGAAGACAGCAGCGAGTCATGGTACGTGGCGAGGTGTCAGAGTGGGCACCTGTGACCAGCGGGGTCCCGCAGGGGTCAGTCCTAGGACCAGTGCTGTTTCTGGTATTTGTGAACGACATGACGGAAGGAATAGACTCTGAGGTGTCCCTGTTTGCAGATGACGTGAAGTTGATGAGAAGAATTCACTCGATCGAAGACCAGGCAGAACTACAAAGGGATCTGGACAGGCTGCAGACCTGGTCCAGCAATTGGCTCCTGGAGTTCAATCCCACCAAGTGCAAAGTCATGAAGATTGGGGAAGGGCAAAGAAGGCCGCAGACGGAGTACAGTCTAGGGGGTCAGAGACTACAAACCTCACTCAAGGAAAAAGATCTTGGGGTGAGTATAACACCAGGCACATCTCCTGAAGCGCACATCAACCAAATAACTGCTGCAGCATATGGGCGCCTAGCAAACCTCAGAACAGCATTCCGACATCTTAATAAGGAATCATTCAGGACCCTGTACACCGTGTACGTTAGGCCCATATTGGAGTATGCGGCACCAGTTTGGAACCCACACCTAGCCAAGCACGTGAAGAAACTAGAGAAAGTGCAAAGGTTTGCAACAAGACTAGTCCCAGAGCTAAGAGGTATGTCCTACGAGGAGAGGTTAAGGGAAATCAACCTGACGACACTGGAGGACAGGAGAGATAGGGGGGACATGATAACGACATACAAAATACTGAGAGGAATTGACAAGGTGGACAAAGACAGGATGTTCCAGAGATTGGACACAGTAACAAGGGGACACAGTTGGAAGCTGAAGACACAGATGAATCACAGGGATGTTAGGAAGTATTTCTTCAGCCACAGAGTAGTCAGTAAGTGGAATAGTTTGGGAAGCGATGTAGTGGAGGCAGGATCCATACATAGCTTTAAGCAGAGGTATGATAAAGCTCACGGCTCAGGGAGAGTGACCTAGTAGCGATCAGTGAAGAGGCGGGGCCAGGAGCTCGGACTCGACCCCCGCAACCTCAACTAGGTGAGTACAACTAGGTGAGTACACACACACACACACACACACACACACACACACACACACCCACACACACACACCCACACACACACACACACACATACACACACACACACACACACACTTTACTTTGAACACCTTCAAAACACTCTCATACATCATTTGAGACCACCTTTTCTCAATATCTCTTAAGAAATATTCTCTCATCCACAACCTTTATCATCTCACTACAGAACAACCCCAAGATTACTTCGAACACTCTCATAAATCATTTGAATACTCACATAAACACCTTTGAACATTTCCAAACAACACTGAAGCACTTCCAAAATATCATTTTGAATACTCCCAAATAAGATTTATCATCTCTAATTTATCTACACTTACACATTTCATTAAAAATTACAACTCATCCACCATACTACTCCCTCAGTCTCCAGACTTTACAACATTATCACAAAAACTAACTCATACACTTATGACATGAGACATTTTACCAAAACTAACACAAACACACCCACACACACCACACTTTACTTTGTACAACACCAAAAACAACATCAATTACCTTTGATTACTCCAAAAACATCATTTGAACACATTCAAAAACATCATCAAACTCCTTTGAATACTCCCAAAACACCACTGAATACTACCAAAACAGCACCGAATACTGCCCAAACAACACTAAAAATCACCAGAAACTAAGATCAACACCACCAACTAACACCCATTTTATAGAAATCCCCTCAAATCACTATAACCAAGACGATCCCACTCACCTCAAAACCACTAAGATCGCAGAAAACACTCATTTTTATAAACATTCACACAAAAAATCACAATCACCAACTCCATACAATATCTAATACACTCCTCTCACTACCACCAACACATACCAGCACAGATAGGGATACCTCCCATGACATCACACTCCATCCTGCGTTTACTTGGCGATCAGCGACGTCACACCCCACTTTTACTTCATTTAACTTAACGAGAGGAAGTTACTTGTTTCAACCTGTTATATCTCCAATATCTAAGATCACCACAATCAAGACGTTTACCAAATTCTATAACCCCTCCACTAAGATCACACATTTTTGTACACATTCTCTTAAAACATCATCATAACGAAGATCACTAAAACTATCTATACTTTTACTAAGATCACATAACATTTTGTCTTCTCTAACTCACCCACCAATTTACATTCTCATTCACACTTACACATTTCATTAACCGAAATTACATCTCATCCACCAAACTCCTCCCTCATTCTCCAGACTTTACAACATTAGCACAAAAAAAAAAACTAACTCATACACTTATGACATGAGACATTACCATAACTAACACACTGACTAACTTTGAACCAACTCTGAACATCACCAAAACACCACTGATCATCTTCAAAAAATACTCTGCACATCATTTGAACACCTTCAAAAAACACCATCAAACACCTCCGAATACTCCCAAAACACTACTGATTACTACCAAATCACCACTGAATACTACCAAAACACCGTCAAAATCACCAGAATCTAAGTTTAGCATCACCAGCTAACATCCATTTTATAGAAATTCCCTCAAATCACTATAACCAAGAACTCCCTCCCCATGGGCGCAAAAAAAAAAAAAAAAAGAAAAGTTGAACACAAACCTAATACGCAAACACTTAGTACATGATCACCATCAACTGAAAACATATCTTGTACACACATAAATCTAAGACAACCACCAACAACAATCACCCATGTTCACTTACCTCAAAAATCACTAATATCACAGAAAACACTCATTTTTTATAAACATTCACACAAAAAATCATATTTGACAATATCTAAGCGCACTCACCTCACTACCACCAACACACGATGTCACACCTCACAGGACCGGCGAGGTCACCTCCAGTGACGTCACACTCCCATCTGTGTTTACTTGGTGGTTAGTAACATCACACCCAACCCACCTTGTTTCAACCTGTTGTACCCTACATTATCTAAGAACACTATAACCAAGACGATTACCAGATTTTATGACCCCACCACTAATATCACAGAAAACACTCATTTTTATAATTATTCACACAAAAATCACGATCACCAATTCCATATCATGTTTACCATCATCTATCAACACTCATCACCAAGATCACCAAAAATCTAAGATCATGCATCTCAAAACTACTATGATCACTGAAAACACTTATTTTTTAAACATTCGCACAAAAATAAGACATACACAAAAATACCACGACACTTCCACCAACATCTATAACATAACATGAGCACTATAACATATCACCATCACAAAAAAAAAATAATACACAGACACCCACAACTTATACATTTCAATCACAAATTTAAGACATGAGACATACACACCAAATCTAAGACATTCACCTCCAACTAAGACATACACATCTTAACTAAGACATACACCAAAACCTATACTTGACATATTGCGGTATGAATATTCATACCGCATTTATCATTTCTCACCTATGCTACATATCACATTCCTCATCCACATCATCCCTGAAACATCCTTCCTTATTCATTCCGTATATCACCTAGAGATGTTTTAAGAAAACCTTGATCCAAGGAGATGGAGGAGAAATATTTGGGGTGAAAGTGGGAGTTCATTTTGAATGCTTACCCCCAGACGGGGGAATCCAAAAAACTTGTTCCGAGGAGATGGAGTCTTTGTATTATCGAGAAAAACTTGATCCAAGGAGTTGGAGACTTGGTATTATTGATTTCGAGAAAAAATTTGATCTGAGGAATTGGAGTCTTTGTATTATCGAGAAAAACTTGATGTAAGGAGATGGAGGAGAAATACTTGGGGTGGAAGTGGGAGTCCATTTTGAATGCTTACCCCCAGACGGGGGAATCAAAAAACTTGATCCGAGATCATAAGAAAATGAAATTAATAAAAAAATTGGGATGGGGGTGAAAGTGGGAGAGGGAACCTCAAAAATTTGATCCGAGGAGAGCACAAGAAAATGAAATTCAAAAAAAAAATGGGATGGGGGGTGAAAGTGGGAGGGGGAACCCCAAAAATTTGATCCGAGTATATATATATATTTTTTTTTTATTATCACACTGGCCGATTCCCACCAAGGCAGGGTGGCCCGAAAAAGAAAAACTTTCACCATCATTCACTCCATCACTGTCTTGCCAGAAGGGTGCTTTACACTACAGTTTTTAAACTGCAACATTAACACCCCTCCTTCAGAGTGCAGGCACTGTACTTCCCATCTCCAGGACTCAAGTCCGGCCTGCCGGTTTCCCTGAACCCCTTCATAAATGTTACTTTGCTCACACTCCAACAGCACGTCAAGTATTAAAAACCATTTGTCTCCATTCACTCCTATCAAACACGCTCACGCATGCCTGCTGGAAGTCCAAGCCCCTCGCACACAAAACCTCCTTTACCCCCTCTCTCCAACCTTTCCTAGGCCGACCCCTACCCCGCCTTCCTTCCACTACAGACTGATACACTCTTGAAGTCATTCTGTTTCGCTCCATTCTCTCTACATGTCCGAACCACCTCAACAACCCTTCCTCAGCCCTCTGGACAACAGTTTTGGTAATCCCGCACCTCCTCCTAACTTCCAAACTACGAATTCTCTGCATTATATTCACACCACACATTGCCCTCAGACATGACATCTCCACTGCCTCCAGCCTTCTCCTCGCTGCAACATTCATCACCCATGCTTCACACCCATATAAGAGCGTTGGTAAAACTATACTCTCATACATTCCCCTCTTTGCCTCCAAGGACAAAGTTCTTTGTCTCCACAGACTCCTAAGTGCACCACTCACTCTTTTCCCCTCATCAATTCTATGATTCACCTCATCTTTCATAGACCCATCCGCTGACACGTCCACTCCCAAATATCTGAATACATTCACCTCCTCCATACTCTCTCCCTCCAATCTGATATTCAATCTTTCATCACCTAATCTTTTTGTTATCCTCATAACCTTACTCTTTCCTGTATTCACCTTTAATTTTCTTCTTTTGCACACCCTACCAAATTCATCCACCAATCTCTGCAACTTCTCTTCAGAATCTCCCAAGAGCACAGTGTCATCAGCAAAGAGCAGCTGTGACAACTCCCACTTTGTGTGTGATTCTTTATCTTTTAACTCCACGCCTCTTGCCAAGACCCTCGCATTTACTTCTCTTACAACCCCATCTATAAATATATTAAACAACCACGGTGACATCACACATCCTTGTCTAAGGCCTACTTTTACTGGGAAAAAATTTCCCTCTTTCCTACATACTCTAACTTGAGCCTCACTATCCTCGTAAAAACTCTTCACTGCTTTCAGTAACCTACCTCCTACACCATACACTTGCAACATCTGCCACATTGCCCCCCTATCCACCCTGTCATACGCCTTTTCCAAATCCATAAATGCCACAAAGACCTCTTTAGCCTTATCTAAATACTGTTCACTTATATGTTTCACTGTAAACACCTGGTCCACACACCCCCTACCTTTCCTAAAGCCTCCTTGTTCATCTGCTATCCTATTCTCCGTCTTACTCTTAATTCTTTCAATAATAACTCTACCATACACTTTACCAGGTATACTCAGCAGACTTATCCCCCTATAATTTTTGCACTCTCTTTTATCCCCTTTGCCTTTATACAAAGGAACTATGCATGCTCTCTGCCAATCCCTAGGTACCTTACCCTCTTCCATACATTTATTAAATAATTGCACCAACCACTCCAAAACTATATCCCCACCTGCTTTTAACATTTCTATCTTTATCCCATCAATCCCGGCTGCCTTACCCCCTTTCATTTTACCTACTGCCTCACGAACTTCCCCCACACTCACAACTGGCTCTTCCTCACTCCTACAAGATGTTATTCCTCCTTGTCCTATACACGAAATCACAGCTTCCCTATCTTCATCAACATTTAACAATTCCTCAAAATATTCCCTCCATCTTCCCAATACCTCTAACTCTCCATTTAATAACTCTCCTCTCCTATTTTTAACTGACAAATCCATTTGTTCTCTAGGCTTTCTTAACTTGTTAATCTCACTCCAAAACTTTTTCTTATTTTCAACAAAATTTGTTGATAACATCTCACCCACTCTCTCATTTGCTCTCTTTTTACATTGCTTCACCACTCTCTTAACCTCTCTCTTTTTCTCCATATACTCTTCCCTCCTTGCATCACTTCTACTTTGTAAAAACTTCTCATATGCTAACTTTTTCTCCCTTACTACTCTCTTTACATCATCATTCCACCAATCGCTCCTCTTCCCTCCCGCACCCACTTTCCTGTAACCACAAACTTCTGCTGAACACTCTAACACTACATTTTTAAACCTACCCCATACCTCTTCGACCCCATTGCCTATGCTCTCATTAGCCCATCTATCCTCCAATAGCTGTTTATATCTTACCCTAACTGCCTCCTCTTTTAGTTTATAAACCTTCACCTCTCTCTTCCCTGATACTTCTATTCTCCTTGTATCCCATCTACCTTTTACTCTCAGTGTAGCTACAACTAGAAAGTGATCTGATATATCTGTGGCCCCTCTATAAACATGTACATCCTGAAGTCTACTCAACAGTCTTTTATCTACCAATACATAATCCAACAAACTACTGTCATTTCGCCCTACATCATATCTTGTATACTTATTTATCCTCTTTTTCTTAAAATATGTATTACCTATAACTAAACCCCTTTCTATACAAAGTTCAATCAAAGGGCTCCCATTATCATTTACACCTGGCACCCCAAACTTACCTACCACACCCTCTCTAAAAGTTTCTCCTACTTTAGCATTCAGGTCCCCTACCACAATTACTCTCTCACTTGGTTCAAAGGCTCCTATACATTCACTTAACATCTCCCAAAATCTCTCTCTCTCCTCTGCATTCCTCTCTTCTCCAGGTGCATACACGCTTATTATGACCCACTTCTCGCATCCAACCTTTACTTTAATCCACATAATTCTTGAATTTACACATTCATATTCTCTTTTCTCCTTCCATAACTGATCATTCAACATTACTGCTACCCCTTCCTTTGCTCTAACTCTCTCAGATACTCCAGATTTAATCCCATTTATTTCCCCCCACTGAAACTCCCCTACCCCCTTCAGCTTTGTTTCGCTTAGGGCCAGGACATCCAACTTCTTTTCATTCATAACATCAGCAATCATCTGTTTCTTGTCATCCGCACTACATCCACGCACATTTAAGCATCCCAGTTTTATAAAGTTTTTCTTCTTCTCTTTTTTAGTAAATGTCTACAGGAGAAGGGGTTACTAGCCCATTGCTCCCGGCATTTTAGTCGCCTCATACGACACGCATGGCTTACGGAGGAAAGATTCTTTTCCACTTCCCCATGGACAATAGAAGAAATAAAGAAGAACAAGAGCTATTTAGAAAAAGGAGAAAAACCTAGATGTATGTATATATATATGCATGTGCGTGTCTGTGAAGTGTGACCAAAGTGTAAGTAGGAGTAGCAAGATATCCCTGTTATCTAGCGTGTTTATGAGACAGAAAAAGAAAACAGCAATCCTACCATCATGCAAAACAGTTACAGGTTTCTGTTTCACAGTCATCTGGCAGGACGGTAGTACTTCCCTGGGTGGTTGCTGTCTACCAACCTACTATTATATTATCATGTATCTTTCTCTCCTTTACAGTGAGTAGCAATTTAAGACTTAAAAGCTTTCTCAATAATTTAAATGCTTTACTGGCTCAGTGTGTGCAGTAAACGATCTGTGTATTTGTTCCAGCTCTGATATAAGAACATAAGAAGTAGGAACACTGCAACAGGCCTACTGGCCCATTCAACCGGCTTAAGCCAATCCTTAAGGTTATCAGGCCAGGTCCCATTCACTAAGGAAAGAGCACAGCCAGGTCCAACTCACACCCACCACACCCAATCATGTATTTATTTAACCTATTCTTAAAACTACACAAGGTCTTAGCTTCTATGACGGTACTCGGGAGTTCGTTACACTCATCCACAACTCTATTACCAAACCAGTGCTTTCCTACATCCTTCCTGAATTGGAATTTTTCCAACTTAAAACCATTGCTGTGAGTCCTGTCTAGGCTAGATATTTTTAGCACGCTATTTACATCCCCATTATTAATTCCTGTTTTCCATTTATACACCTCAATCATATCCTCCCTAATTCTACGCCTTCCTAGGGAGTGCAGATTCAGGTCCCTCAGTCTATCCTTATAGGGAAGATTCCTGATACATAGGATCAACATTGTCATCCTCCTTTGTATGTTTTCCATTGCATTTAGATCCATAATCTGAATAAGACCTAACCAAAGATATATAAAGTTGAAGAACAACCT
The DNA here is from genome assembly GCF_038502225.1 of Cherax quadricarinatus. Taxonomy (NCBI): domain Eukaryota; kingdom Metazoa; phylum Arthropoda; class Malacostraca; order Decapoda; family Parastacidae; genus Cherax; species Cherax quadricarinatus. The sequence continues at coordinate 41,407 of NW_027197648.1, read as the reverse complement.
GAGGACTTCTATTATTTATACTTCTTGATATGACGCCAAGGATTCTGTTAGCTTTATTGCGATAACTCACGCACTGTTGTCTTGGTTTCAGATTACTGCTAACCAGAACTCCTAAATCCTTTTCACAGTTAGTAATATTATGATCTACATTATTTAGTTTATATGTGGCATTGTTATTGTCCTGTCCAACATTTAGCACTTTGCATTTATCTCTATTAAACTGCATCTGCCACTTCTCCGATCACTGCATCAGTCTATTCACATCATCCTGGAGTGCTCTAATGTCCTCATTAGAATGAATTGGACGGCCTAATTTGGTGTCATCAGTAAATTTGCTTATATCGCTGTTTATTCCTTCATCTATATCGTTTATGTAAATTGCTCTGAACGGCGCCGTTAGCACGAAGCGATATTCTAAATGAGGGAGCACTGGAGATTTGAAAAGTGTCACCATTGGCATTATTTTCTCCTTGCTTTGAATGTTCTCCTTGTCCACCCCGTCATACTCCTGGCTGTCGTGATATTTATATTACAATGTTCTTTGAAAGAAAGTTCTGCTGACTTAATTCTCAAGTCTTTCACGTGTTCTTTCGTGACACTTTTGTCAAATGCCTTTGCAAAATCTATTTATATCTCATCTGCACTTCAAATGTCTTGCAACGCCTCCTTAATTCTGTCAAAGTGGTTCAGCTACTATGACAGGCATGATCGTCCTGCTCAAAAATCATGCTGGTTTGGGTTATACCAATTGTGCTGATCCATGAAATTTGTAATCGGCTTTCTCATCACTTTTCGAAGATTTTTATGAAGTGGAAAGTTAGCGCTACTGGTCTGTAAATTTTAGCTAACGCTTTATTGACTCTCTTATGCAAAGAAGCTTTATGTGCACTTTTTTCAAGTCTGCTGTATTTACCTATATCTTGGTTCTTTTTCCAAACAATACTGAGAGCTCTTGTTTGTTGTACTTCGCACTTTTTTTTATAAATAAAGCATTCCATGGATCTGGTCCAAGTACTGAGTGGATTGGTATGATATCAATTTCTCTTCCGAAATCTATGGAATTGGTGCTGATATGAGTTAGCTGGTCTGTGCAGCCTTCCGTTTGAGTGAAAAATGCTTCTGCATTCTCTACCCTGATGTCATTTCGTGGACTGCTGAACGCCAACTCATACTGATCCTTTAGAACTTCGTTCATTTCCTGTTCATCGTCAGTATAAAAGTCTCCTCTCATTATTTACTGGTCCTATTCTACAGGTAGTTCTTAGATTGGATTATGCATATGAATAAAAATATTTTGAATTTGTTGCAGTATCCTGGATGGCCTTTTGTTCCCTTTGTGTTTCTTCTGTTTGGTATGACAGCCTAAGTTTTTGCTCTAAATCAGTGATCTCTGGGCTAAGACTATCTTTCCTCTGTTGCGACATTGTATGCTTCTGCATTCAGGTTCTACAGGCACTGGTGAGGACTTACAGTGCTCATGTTTGTTTCCCAGGGTATGTCTGATAGTTCCTGGAATTCCAAGTACTTTTGTGATTTCTCACATTATCAAGGAACTGCAAATAATAAAAAAAAATCAAAAGGAAGACATATAAGGAATGAGACTACACCTCACAGTTACCTTACAACACCTGATGTTTTATGATGGCGATAGTGAAACACAACTTATGTTCTACCCAAGCATTAAGAATTTTAACATGTCTAATGTATTTTGAATTCTTCCCAAATTTTATTATTTTAAATGAACCCAATTTGTATAACCCAAAAGCAATATTCATATTATTATCAAAAGTATTTTTAATGAAACTTGAATTTATTATATTCCTCTCAATTATGAACTTGCTAGATACAACTTTCTCAGCCTTTGAAAATCAGTTAGATGGTTAAAATCTCTTAAATAAATAAACAGAGCATTAGAATTTTGTCTACTTCTAATGCTATATTTATGTTGCTTTAATCTTATTTCATGACTTTTACCAGTATCACCGTAATAAAGTTTATCATATATTTTACAAGGAATCTTGTAGACACAACCTTCACTATTTCATAGAAAATTTTTTATCAAAAGTTTTTAACTTTATGAAGATTTTTAAATACAACTTTGATATTTAAATTCTGAAGTAGGAAAGGCATATCTACCAAGTTTTCATGGTATGGGAGAACCAACATATTTTTAGTTGAATAAGGCTGTTTGTCCCTTTTTGGACTGTAAAAAGTATTTCTAGCAATTTTTAAAGATTTTTCAATTATGTGTCATGTGTATTTCGAAAAAGCGCAATTAAATTAAGCCTAATCCAACAAAATATATTTTAGATAAGTTTACAGTTATTTTATGTTAAACAGACAACGAAATTTTTTTTACGTCAGATTCAGAATGATTTTTGAGAAATTATTGCATATGCAAAGTTTCGAATGCCTTATTCGGCATGCTGTTTAAACAAAATCGCAAGATTTACCTATTTGGCATGACAGAATTCTTCCTCCGTAAGCCATGCGTGTCGTAAGAGGCGACTAAAAGGCCAAGAGTAAGGGGCTAGTAACCCCTTCTCCTGTACACATTACTAAAGTTAAAAAGAGAAACTTTTGTTTTTCTTTTTGGGCCTCCCTGCCTTGGTGGGATATGGCCGGTTTGTTGAAAGATATATATATATATATATATATATATATATATATATATATATATATATATATATATATATATATATATATATATATATATATATATATATATGTATATATATATATATATATATATATATATATATATATATATATATATATATATATATATATATAGATATGTTATAGTGCTCATGTTATGTTATAGATGTTGGTGGAAGTGTCGTGGTATTTTTGTGTATGTCTTATTTTTGTGCGAATGTTTAAAAAATAAGTGTTTTCAGTGATCATAGTAGTTTTGAGATGCATGATCTTAGATTTTTGGTGATCTTGGTGATGAGTGTTGATAGATGATGGTAAACATGATATGGAATTGGTGATCGTGATTTTTGTGTGAATAATTATAAAAATGAGTGTTTTCTGTGATATTAGTGGTGGGGTCATAAAATCTGGTAATCGTCTTGGTTATAGTGTTCTTAGATAATGTAGGGTACAACAGGTTGAAACAAGGTGGGTTGGGTGTGATGTTACCACCACCAAGTAAACACAGATGGGAGTGTGACGTCACTGGAGGTGACCTCGCCGGTCCTGTGAGGTGTGACATCGTGTGTTGGTGGTAGTGAGGTGAGTGCGCTTAGATATTGTCAAATATGATTTTTTGTGTGAATGTTTATAAAAAATGAGTGTTTTCTGTGATATTAGTGATTTTTGAGGTAAGTGAACATGGGTGATTGTTGTTGGTGGTTGTCTTAGATTTATGTGTGTACAAGATATGTTTTCAGTTGATGGTGATCATGTACTAAGTGTTTGCGTATTAGGTTTGTGTTCAAGTTTTTCTTTTTTTTTTTTTGCGCCCATGGGGAGGGAGTTCTTGGTTATAGTGATTTGAGGGAATTTCTATAAAATGGATGTTAGCTGGTGATGCTAAACTTAGATTCTGGTGATTTTGACAGTGTTTTGGTAGTATTCAGTTGTGATTTGGTAGTAATCAGTAGTGTTTTGGGAGTATTCGGAGGTGTTTGATGGTGTTTTTTGAAGGTGTTCAAATGATGTGCAGAGTATTTTTTGAAGATGATCAGTGGTGTTTTGGTGATGTTCAGAGTTGGTTCAAAGTTAGTCAGTGTGTTAGTTATGGTAATGTCTCATGTCATAAGTGTATGAGTTAGTTTTTTTTTTGTGCTAATGTTGTAAAGTCTGGAGAATGAGGGAGGAGTTTGGTGGATGAGATGTAATTTCGGTTAATGAAATGTGTAAGTGTGAATGAGAATGTAAATTGGTGGGTGAGTTAGAGAAGATAAAATGTTATGTGATCTTAGTAAAAGTATAGATAGTTTTAGTGATCTTCGTTATGATGATGTTTTAAGAGAATGTGTACAAAAATGTGTGATCTTAGTGGAGGGGTTATAGAATTTGGTAAACGTCTTGATTGTGGTGATCTTAGATATTGGAGATATAACAGGTTGAAACAAGTAACTTCCTCTCGTTAAGTTAAATGAAGTAAAAGTGGGGTGTGATGTCGCTGATCGCCAAGTAAACGCAGGATGGAGTGTGATGTCATGGGAGGTATTCCTATCTGTGCTGGTATGTGTTGGTGGTAGTGAGAGGAGTGTAATTGATATTGTATGGAGTTGGTGATTGTGATTTTTTGTGTGAATGTTTATAAAAATGAGTGTTTTCTGCGATCTTAGTTGTTTTGAGGTGAGTGGGATCTTCTTGGTTATAGTGATTTGAGGGGATTTCTATAAAATGGGTGTTAGTTGGTGGTGTTGATCTTAGTTTCTGGTGATTTTTAGTGTTGTTTGGGCAGTATTCGGTGCTGTTTTGGTAGTATTCAGTGGTGTTTTGGGAGTATTCAAAGGAGTTTGATGATGTTTTTGAATGTGTTTAAATGATGTTTTTGGAGTAATCAAAGGTAATTGATGTTGTTTTTGGTGTTGTACAAAGTAAAGTGTGGTGTGTGTGGGTGTGTTTGTGTTAGTTTTGGTAAAATGTCTCATGTCATAAGTGTATGAGTTAGTTTTTGTGATAATGTTGTAAAGTCTGGAGACTGAGGGAGTAGTATGGTGGATGAGTTGTAATTTCAGTTAATGAAATGTGTAAGTGTAGATAAATTAGAGATGATAAATCTTATTTGGGAGTATTCAAAATGATATTTTGGAAGTGCTTCAGTGTTGTTTGGAAATGTTCAAAGGTGTTTATGTGAGTATTCAAATGATTTATGAGAGTGTTCGAAGTAATCTTGGGGTTGTTCTGTAGTGAGATGATAAAGGTTGTGGATGAGAGAATATTTCTTAAGAGATATTGAGAAAAGGTGGTCTCAAATGATGTATGAGAGTGTTTTGAAGGTGTTCAAAGTAATGTGTGTGTGTGTGTGTGTGTGTGTGTGTGTGTGTGTGTGTGTGTGTGTGTGTGTGTGTGTGTGTGTGTGTGTGTGTGTGCATGTGTGTGTGTGTGTGTGTGTGTGTGTGTGTGTGTGTGTGTGTGTGTGTGTGTGTGTGTGTGTGTGTGTAGGTGGTCATAGAGTTTTGTGAATATCTTGGATACAGTGATTTTAGTGGATTTGAGATGGGTGATGAGATGCATTTGTGGATGTGAAATGTGATTTTTGTGTGTGTTCAGAAGAGGTGTGTTGGGAGATGGGTGAGTGGATGTGAAGAAATGTGGGTGAGATGGAGAGGGGTATGGGGAGGGTTGTATTAGAAATTTAATGAAATATGGGGGGATTTTACTGAAAATAAAGGTAATGTGTGAATATTTTAAAAGAAATTATAGAATTGAAAAGTTATGATATATTGGAAAAGAATGGAGGGTGTTGAAACATGTCGCAGTAGTTGGGTAGTGAGATTAGTTGTTGTGAGTATAATATCAATTTATGTGGATACAAGGAGATGGGTATGGAGAGGATTTTATTAGAATTTTAGTAATGTAGGGAGGAATGTGTATTACATTTAAGATTCAGTAAAAAGAAGGGGAAAAATTTGTATCGAATAAATTGTGAATAAATTGGTAAGTGATGAGGGTTGTGGGTAATGTAGTCGAGCTAGAGATACCAAAAAAGATGTTATAAGTGGGTTGTTGTTGTGACTTTCTGATGAAATTAGTTAAAACGAGAAAAAATTGTGGGGTGTGGGTGATGTGGGTTGTGTGGTTGTCGAACTAGTGATGTGTGGGTTGTTGGTGTTGTTGTCTGAACTAGTGATGCTGAAAAAGATGTTATAAGTGGGTTGTTGTTGTGACTTTTTCTGATGAAATTAGTTAAAACGAGAAAAAATTGTGGGTTGTGGGTGTTGTGGGTGTGGGTGTTGTGGGTTGTTGTCGTTGTTGTCGAACTAGAGATACCGAAAAAGATGTTATAAGTGTGTTGTGGGTGTTGGGTTGTGTTGTGGGATTGTGGGTGTGGGTGTGGGGATTGTGGGTTGTTGTTGTCGAACTAGTTACCGAAAAAGTGGTTATAAGTTGTGGGTTGTTGTTGTGACTTTTTCTGTTAGTTTGGATTGTGTTCATGTTTTTTTTAGTGCACTCATGTTATATCTTAGTTGGAGGTGAGTGGGATCGTCTAGAAATGGTTATAGTGATTTGTAATCGTCTTGGTTATAGTGATTTGAGGGGATTTGTGTGAAAATGGGTGTTAGTCTTTTATGTTGATCTTAGTTTATGGTGATTTTGGTGGTGTTTTGACTGTATTCAGTGGTGTTTTTAGTAGTATTCAGTGTTGTCTTTGGGAGTACTCAAATGGTGTTTGAGACTATTCAATGGTGTTTTTGAAGATGTTCAAATGATGTGTAAGAGTATGAAGGAGTTCTGGTAGTATTCAGTGGTGTTTTGGTGGTGTTCGAATGATGTTTTTGGAGTATTCAAAGTAAAGTGTGATGGTGTTTTTGGTGTTGTTCAAAGTAAAGTGTGTTGAGATAGTTTTTGTGATACTGTTGTAAAAATCTGGAGAATGAGGGAGGAGTTTGGGGGATGAGTTGTAATTTAATGAAATATGTAAGTGTAGATAAATTAGAGATGTCAAATCTTATTTGGGAGTATTCAAAATGTTGTTTTGGAAATGTTTTAGTGTTGTTTGGAAATGTTCTAAGGTGCTTTTGTGAGTATTTAAATGATTTATGAGCGTTTTGAAGGTGTGTGTGTGTGTGTGTGTGTGTGTGTGTGTGTGTGTGTGTGTGTGTGTGTGTGCGTATTAACTTCGTAATATGTAAAATTGAGTCTTGTGAATTTATCGAAAAGTGGTTATAAGTGTTGTGGTGACTTTTTCTGATGAAATAGTTAAAACGAGAAAAATGTGAATTGTTGTGGGTATTAACGAAAAAATGTGGAATTATTTGGGTTATTCTGGGTTAAGAGTGAAAATGTTTTCCCTATGTTGCATATGAAATGTGTAATACTGAGATGGAGATAACGAAGAAGATCCAGAACAAAAAATGCATAGAATTTCTTCAAGAGGAAAATATGTTGATTTTATGATATCGAAAAAGTGGTTATAAGTTGTGGGTTGTTGTTGTGACTTTTTCTGATGAAATTAGTTAAAACGAGAAAAAATTGTGGGTTGTGGGTGTTGTGGGATGTGGGTGTTGTGGGATGTGGGTGTTGTGGGATGTGGGTGTTGTGGGTTGTGGGCGTTGTTGTCGAACTAGAGATACCGAAAAAGTGGTTATAAGTTGTGGGTTGTTGTTGTGACTTTTTCTGATGAAATTAGTTAAAACGAGAAAAAAAAATTGTGGGTTGTGGGTGTTGTGGGATGTGGGTGTTGTGGGATGTGGGTGTTGTGGGTTGTGGGCGTTGTTGTCGAACTAGAGATACCGAAAAAGAAGTGATTCTGTTATAAGTGTTCGTGTGTGTTTGGATTGTGTTCTTGTTTTTTTGCACTCATGTTATATCTTAGTTGGAGGTGAGTGTACTCATAGAAATTGGTAATCGTCTTGGTTACAGTGATTTGAGGGGATTTGTGTGAAAATGGGTGTTAGTCTGTTATGTTGATCTTAGTTTATGGTGATTTTGGTGGTGTTTTGACTGTATTCAGTGGTGTTTTAGTAGTATTCAGTGGTGTATTTGGGAGTACTCAAAATGATATTTTGGAAGTGTTTCAGTGTTGTTTGGAAATGTTCAAAGGTATTTTTGTGAGTATTCAAATGATTTATGAGAGTGTTTTGAAGGTGTTCAAAGTAAAGTGAGGTGTGTGTGCGTATTAACTTCGTAATATGTACAATTGTGACTAGTGAATTAATCGAAAAGTGCTTATAAGTGATGTGGTGACTTTTTCTGATGAAATAGTTAAAACGAGAAAAATGTCTAGACTTGTGTTGTATTTTGTGAAGAAATTGTGGATTGTTGTGGGTATTAACGAAAAAAATGTGAAATTATTTGGGTTATCCTGGGTTAAGAGTGAAAATGTTTTCCCTATGTTGTATATAAAATGTGTAGGGGGAAGTCGACAAGATTCAGCCTGTGTGCGGGGTCATCACGTGACGTCACTGACATAGGGGGAAGTCGACAAGATTCAGCTTGTATGTGTGAGGTCATCACGTGACGTCACTGACCGCCGAGTAAACACAGGTGGGGTGACGTCACACTTGTTTAGACCTGTAGTAAGAGACAGTACCATGCCCCATAGGAGGAGTTCATTTGAATGCTTACCACCAGAGGGGAGAATCCAAAAACTCGATCCGAGGTGATGGAGTCTTGGTATTATCCAGAAAAAACTTGATCCAAGGAGATGGAGTCTTTGTATTATCGAGAAAAAAAAATGGGATGCAAGTGGGAGTTCATTTTGAATGCTTATACCCAGAGGGGGGAATCCAAAAAACTTGATTCGAGGAAGTGGAGGAGAAATACTTGGACATAGAGGGTAGAAGTGGATGGTGGGGGAAATCTTTGTATTATTTATATCGAGAAAAACTTGATCCGAGGAGATGGAGCAGGGAATTTGGGGGTGGAAGGAGTGGTACCCAAAAACTTGATCCAAGGAGATGGAGTCTGTATTATCCAGAAAAAAAAATTGGGATGGGGGTGAAAGTGGGAGTCCATTTTGAATGCTTACCTCCAGAGGGGAGAATCCAAAAAACTTGATCCGAGGAAGTAGAGTCTTTGTATTATCGCGAAAAAAAAAATTGGGATGGGGGTGAAAGTGGGGAGAGGGGGAACCAAAAAAATTTGATCCGAGGAGAGCACAAGAAAATAAAAAAAAATTCGAAAAAAATCGGAAAAAATTCGGGGAGCGGGGGCGATCCAGACGACGCTGCAGAAGGCACAGCAGAAGGCGCGGGTGGGCGCGACGGGCGGGGCGCGAGGGGCGACGGGCGGGCGGCTGGGGCGGCATGGGTGGGGGGCGTGGGTGGGGGTCGTGGGTGGGGGTTGAGGGTAGAGGGATGAGGGTGAGGTGGTCTCGAGGGCGAGGTGGTCTCGAAGGTGAGGTGGTCTCGAGGGTGAGGTGGTCTCGAGGTCAAGGTCATTAGCATATAGGTGTGAAAGGGAGCCACTCAGGAAAAGGAGCCACTCAGCCGCAGCCCTTTTCAGGAGGGACCGCTCTGCCGCATGAGCCACTCAGCCGCAGCCCTTTTCAGGAGGATATATATCATATATAGGAGCCACTATAGCCATATCCAGTATACATACTATATATTATATATATATATATATATATATATATATATATATATATATATATATATATATATATATATATATATATATATATATATATATATATATATATATATATATATATATATATATATATATATATATATATATATATATATATATATATATATATATATATATATATATATATATATATATATATATATATATATATATATATATATATATATATATATATATATATATATATATATATATATATATATATATATATATATATATATATATATATATATATATATATATATATATATATATATATATATATATATATATATATATATATATATATATATATATATATATATATATATATATATATATATGTATATATATATATACTGCTACTCTTTATGTTCTATTTGTTAGGAAGTCATAGATCCGTCAACCTATTTCTCCTGTTAAACCTTCATCATGCATTTTGTGCACTATTACACCATGGTCCTTATATACATTAGAGATTCAGTGCCAATTATGAAGTTGACTGGTTAAGGTTTAGCCTCCAGCATTTGTGACTGAAATTTTTGAATATGTCTGTATTACTGAGCAGTGCAGCGCAGTGTTTTATGTACTGTAGCTATGTACTCTGCAGTATTTATACACATTAACTAACTTTCTCAGTGATTATGCTGGAGCTGCCACTGCTCTCGCCACCTTAATAGACTATGGGATTATCTCCATAGTGGTGTGGTGGATGGATGTGGTGCTGGAAAACCTCATGCACCAACATGTTAAGGACACTACCAGAGTGAGAGCGGAGGATGAACCAGCAAGATTGGACCTTGTGTTCACCCTGGGCAGTTCAGACATTCAGGACATCACATATGAGAGTCCCCTAGGAGCTAGTGACCATGTGATTCTGTGCTTTGAATACATAGTAGAGTTGCAAGTGGAGAGAGTAACAGGAGTTGAATGGGAAAAGCCAGACTATAAAAGAGGGGACTACACAGGTTTGAGGAACTTCCTGCAGGAGGTTCCGTGGGACAGAGAACTGGCAGGAAAGACAGTAAATGAAATGATGGAATATGTAACAACAAAATGCAAGGAGGCAGTGGAAAGGTTTATTCCCAAGAGCAACAGAAACAATGGGAAGACCAGAACAAGCCCCTTGTTTACCGGACTGTGTAGGGAGGCAAAAACAAAGTGCAATAGAGAATGGAAAATGTACAGAAGGCAGAGAACACAAGAAAATAGGGGGACTAGTCGCAGAGCCAGGAACGAGTATGCACAGGTAAGGAGGGAGGCCCAGTGACAGTATGAAAATAACATAGCCACATCAGGCGGAAGACAACAGTCAAAGACTAGGTGATCAGACTGAGGACAGAAGGTGGGGAACTCAAAAAATAATCAGGCGGTATGTGAGGAGCTAAACAGGAGATTTAAGGAAGTTTTTACAGTAGAGACAGGAAGGGCTCTAGGAAGACAGCACAGAAGGGAACATCAAGAAAGAATATACCAACACGTGTTGGATGACATACGAACAACCAAGGAGGAGGTGCAGAAGCTGCTAAGTGACCTTGTTACCTCAAAGGCGGTGTGACCGGACAACATCTCCCCGTGGGTCCTTAGAGAAGGTATGACAGTGGGCGCCTGTGACGAGCGGGGTCCCACTGGGGTCAGTTCTAGGACCAGTGCTATTTTTGATATACGCAAACGACATGATGGTAGGAATAGACTCTGAAGTGTCCCTACTCGCAGATGATGTGAAGCTGATGAGAAGAATCAAATCGGATGATGATGAGGCAGGACTGCAAAGAGACCTGGACAGGCTGGACACGTTGTCCAGAAACTGGCTTCTCGAATTCAACCCTGCCAAATGCAAAGTCATGAAGACTGGGGAGGGGCAAAGAAGACTGCAGACAGAGTATAGGCTAGGTGGACAAAGACTACAGACCTCACTCAGGGAGAAAGATCTTGGGGTGACCATAACACCGAGCACGACACCGGATGCACACACCAACCAAATAACTGCTGCAGCATACGGGCGCCTGGCAAACCTGAGAATAGCGTTCCGATACCTTAATAAGGAATCGTTCAAGTCACTGTACACTGTGTATGTTAGGCCCATACTGGAGTATGCAGCACCAGTCTGGAACCCACACCTGGTCAAGCACGTCAGGAAGTTTGAGAAAGTTCAAAGGTTTGCAACAAGGCTAGTTCCAGAGCTCAGGCGAATGTCGTACCAGGAAAGGTTGAGGGAAATCGGACTGACGACACTGGAGGACAGAAGGGTCAGGGGAGACATACAAGATACTGCGGGGAATAGACAAGGTGGACAGAGACAGGATGTTCCAGAGTGGGGACACAGAAACAAGGGGTCACAGTTGGAAGCTGAAGACTCAGACGAGTCACAGGGACGTTAGGAAGTATTTCTTCAGTCATAGAGTCGTCAGGAAGTGGAATAGCCTAGCAAGAAAAGTAGCGGAGGGAGGAACAATACATAGTTTTAAGAAGAGGTATGGCAAAGCTCAGGAAGCAGAGAGGGAGAGGACCTAGTAGCGATCAGTGAAGAGGCGGGGCGACATGACGGAAGGAATAGACTCCAAAGTGTCCCTGTTTGCAGATGACGTGAAGTTGATGAGAAGAATTCATTCGATCGAAGACCAGGCAGAACTACAAAGGGATCTGGACAGGCTGCAGACCTGGTCCAGCAATTGGCTCCTGGAGTTCAATCCCACCAAGTGCAAAGTCATGAAGATTGGGGAAGGGCAAAGAAGACCGCAGACGGAGTACAGTCTAGGGGGCCAGAGACTACAAACCTCACTCAAGGAAAACGATCTTGGGGTGAGTATAACACCAGGCACATCTCCTGAAGCGCACATCCAGCATATGGGCGCCTAGCAAACCTCAGAACAGCATTCCGACATCTTAATAAGGAATCGTTCAGGACCCTGTACACCGTGTACGTTAGGCCCATATTGGAGTATGCGGCACCAGTTTGGAACCCACACCTAGCCAAGCACGTAAAGAAACTAGAGAAAGTGCAAAGGTTTGCAACAAGACTAGTCCCAGAGCTAAGAGGTATGTCCAACGAGGAGAGGTTAAGGGAAATCAACCTGACGACACTGGAGGACAGGAAGATAGGGGAGGGGGACATGATAACGACATACAAAATACTGAGAGGAATTGACAAGGTGGACAAAAACAGGATGTTCCAGAGATGGGACACAGCAACAAGGGGACACAGTTGGAAGTTGAAGACACAGATGAATCACAGGGATGTTAGGAAGTATTTCTTCAGCCACAGAGTAGTCAGGAAGTGGAATAGTTTGGGAAGCGATGTAGTGGAGGCAGGATCCATACATAGCTTTAAGCAGAGGTATGATAAAGCTCACGGTTCAGGGGGAGTGACCTAGTAGCGACCAGTGAAGAGGCGGGGCCAGGAGCTTGGACTCGACCCCTGCAACCTCAACTAGGTGAGTACAACTAAGTGAGTACACACACACACACACACACACACACACACACACACACACACACACACACACACACACAGGGAAGGCACACACACACACACACACACACACACACAGCACTACAATGGATCAGGGAATACTTGTCAGGAAGACAGCAGCGAGTCATGGTACGTGGCGAGGTGTCAGAGTGGGCACCTGTGACCAGCGGGGTCCCGCAGGGGTCAGTCCTAGGACCAGTGCTGTTTCTGGTATTTGTGAACGACATGACGGAAGGAATAGACTCTGAGGTGTCCCTGTTTGCAGATGACGTGAAGTTGATGAGAAGAATTCACTCGATCGAAGACCAGGCAGAACTACAAAGGGATCTGGACAGGCTGCAGACCTGGTCCAGCAATTGGCTCCTGGAGTTCAATCCCACCAAGTGCAAAGTCATGAAGATTGGGGAAGGGCAAAGAAGGCCGCAGACGGAGTACAGTCTAGGGGGTCAGAGACTACAAACCTCACTCAAGGAAAAAGATCTTGGGGTGAGTATAACACCAGGCACATCTCCTGAAGCGCACATCAACCAAATAACTGCTGCAGCATATGGGCGCCTAGCAAACCTCAGAACAGCATTCCGACATCTTAATAAGGAATCATTCAGGACCCTGTACACCGTGTACGTTAGGCCCATATTGGAGTATGCGGCACCAGTTTGGAACCCACACCTAGCCAAGCACGTGAAGAAACTAGAGAAAGTGCAAAGGTTTGCAACAAGACTAGTCCCAGAGCTAAGAGGTATGTCCTACGAGGAGAGGTTAAGGGAAATCAACCTGACGACACTGGAGGACAGGAGAGATAGGGGGGACATGATAACGACATACAAAATACTGAGAGGAATTGACAAGGTGGACAAAGACAGGATGTTCCAGAGATTGGACACAGTAACAAGGGGACACAGTTGGAAGCTGAAGACACAGATGAATCACAGGGATGTTAGGAAGTATTTCTTCAGCCACAGAGTAGTCAGTAAGTGGAATAGTTTGGGAAGCGATGTAGTGGAGGCAGGATCCATACATAGCTTTAAGCAGAGGTATGATAAAGCTCACGGCTCAGGGAGAGTGACCTAGTAGCGATCAGTGAAGAGGCGGGGCCAGGAGCTCGGACTCGACCCCCGCAACCTCAACTAGGTGAGTACAACTAGGTGAGTACACTATTAGTATTACGGATACACAGAGGTGAAATGTATTTCTGGGACACATAAACAACTGACGTGCTCACACACACACGTGCGCACACACATACACACTCGGGGCCAGGAGCTGAGTCTCGACCCCTGAAACCACAACTAGGTGAGTACACACACCCACTCATTCACACAGCTGATCCTTGGAATTTGATCGCGTCCCCTCACCCCCCCACACACCTTTCCCTCCCCCAAAGACCTTTCCCCTCCCCCGCTCTTGCCTTCACTCCCTCCTCTTTCTCCTCCCTCGCGTTTCTCTCTCTCATAGCCTTTTTCCCTCCCCTTCCCCCTACTCTTTCTCTCTCTCTCTCTCTCTCTCTCTCTCTCTCTCTCTCTCTCTCTCTCTCTCTCTCTCTCTCTCTCTCTCTCTCTCTCTCTCTCTCTCTCTCTCTTTTTTTTATTATTTTTTTTTTTTACACAGGGTTTGACAAGGTTAAGGATCCCTAGCTTTATTGACAGCTATATTACAGGTTAAGGATTCCTAACTTTATTGGCAAGCTAAGAGCTGTTACCTACATCAGCTCATTTGAAAGCATTTTTATTGTTATGAGACATACAAGTACGGAACAGGATGAAGTTGGAGCCATCTGTGGGCCAGCATTTTCATTTGATCAACTGACTTTATCTCGTTGACATCATTATGCTGTACGAATGTGTTCCATACTCGAGTCATCCTGGGTATGTATGATCTCAGATGGAGTGATGTTCTGGAGAAGGGTACAGCCAGAGTGAAGTTGCTGCTTTCTGCCCGTCTTGTGGCATAAAAGCTTGTTTCACGCTGTCCTCGAAGTGGATCCAAGTGTGGTATTTTGACAATATTGGCCTTGTACATAACAGTAAGGCCACCCACATCCCTCCTATGTTGAAGGCTCTGCTGAAATGACAGATCTATCCAGGATGGGTCCAGGCGAGAGATGAGACGTCTTGCTCTGTTCTCTACTCTGTCAAGCAGTCGCAGATGAGAGGGGGGGCAGGCAAACCAAGAAAGTGGAGCATACTCAAGGTGTGAGCGTACTTGTGCCTCGTACAGGATCTTGCAACCCCTACTGTCAAGCAGATGCGAGATACGGCGAAGTGCTGTAAGCTTCCTGGCTGCCTTGTTTGCAAGATTTACAACATGGTTCTTCATGGTTAGTTTGGAGTCAAATTTCACCCCAAGGATATCAACTTCTTCTCCAGGTGCCAACATCGTCCCATTCATCCTTACTACTGCACCAGCATTACCATCATGGTGCCTAGAGACGATCATCATTTGCGTTTTCTCAGGTGCAAATGTTACTTGCCATCTATTTCCCCAAGCTGATATAGCTCTCAGCTGGTGATTGATGTAGCTTAGAGCAGCTGGCATTTCTTCTCTTGGATAAGTGAATGTCAGTGTACAGTCGTCTGCACATTCTGGGATCTTGAAGTAGACATTCCATAACAGTGGACCCAGCACACTTCCTTGTGGAACGCTTGCCCCAATAGGATGCCTTGCTGATTCCGTTCTCTCACTCTCCATCTCTCCTCACTCCCATAACCCTATCCCTCACCCTCCTCTCTCTCTCTCTCCCTCTCTCTCTCCCTCTCTCTCTCCCTCTCTCTCTCCCTCTCTCCCTCTCTCTCTCTCTCTCTCTCCCATAACCCTATCTCTCACCCTCCTCTCTCTCTATAGGCTTCTCTCTCCATCTCTCTTTTTCTATCTCCCCTCCCTCGCATTTCTCTCTCTCATAGCCTTTTCCCTCACCCTCCTTTCTCCCTCTCTCTCTCTCTCTCTCCCTCTCCCTCTCTTTCTCCCTCTCTCTACCCTTTCTCTCCCCCCTCACATTTCTCTCTCTCTCCCCCTTGGTCTTATCCCTCACCCCCATACTCTCTCCTCTCTCTCCCTCTTTCTACCCTTTCTCTCTCCCCCTCTTACCCTCTCCATCCTCTAGCCTTCTGTCTGTAGTTAAAAAAAAAAAAAAAAAAAAAAAAAAAAAAAAAAAAAAAAAAAAAAAAAAAAAAAAATAAGGGCGGCCCTAGAGGACGGAAAACCAGAGATCTGGTGGATGAACCAGGGAGGAAAGACTGGGAGTTAGAGCTCCAAAAAAGGGAGGAAGAGTGGGGAAGGAAGCTTGGTAAGAAAATGGAGGAGCGGATAGCTGAAGAGTTCAGGAAGTGGGAAGTACAGGTCTTAGCAGCAGAAGCTAGGATACAGTGCTTAGAAGAGAAACTGCAAAGCCTGAAACAGATTAGAGAGACAAATGACAATTCAGATGTGACATCAGGAAATTCAATGTCAGGCGCAGACAAGGGGACGGTAAGCAACAACGGAGACATGCCGTACGCGAAGGCCCTATCAGACCCACGTGGGGCCAGGGAAAAGACGAGGAGCACACTAAGATCAAATGACAGGTCCGAAGACAATGAAGGTATGCTATATGCAGAGATTCTAACAGCCAACTGCAGTAGCAAGGGACAGCTGGTCATGAAAGACAGTTCACTGAGAATAGAAGTTTCAGATATGACAGGGACTGAAGGCAAGAACATGTCAATGGAAGGAAATAAAATGCCTCAGAGGAAGCAGATGGAGACTCAGTGGGAGGAGGAAAGGGCGAGGTCAGTTTTTGTGTACGGGCTCCAAGAAGCCAAGGGGGACAACTTTGAAGAAATAAAACAGGAGGAGAAAAAAATGATTGAAGGCATCATGAAAACAATAGGTGAGGGCGATATGACCCAGGTGACAAATTTTCAGAGAATTGGGTGGTTTGCGAGTGGAAGGATACGGCCTGTCAAAGTAACTTTCAAGGAAGAATCAGTTCGAACCAGGATTCTGCAAGAGAAAGCAAGACTGAGGGACAAACAGGGGTACCAGAGAGTATACCTCGACCGCGACAGAACACAAGAAGAAAGGACTACACTGAAAGAGAGGGTACAGAGATGCAAGGAGGAACGAGAGGCAATGACGAAGATGAGCAGGACCCAGACACAGGAGGAAGGGCAAACACACCCCACAGAATCTCCCACCAAAAGACTCCAACCGCGACATTCCCAACGCAACTGAGCAACCTATACTACAACCCACTCACTGTTCCCTCTGCCACCAACCCCCATATCACAAACCTCACCCCAACAGCTGTCCCTTATGGGCATTCTGACCCCACCCCCATCATCACAAACCCCACCTACACCACAGCCCCATATAGGCCCCCACCAAGGCTCTCGCTCCCCCAACCCCAATATTCTTGCATGACCACAATGATAGAAAAGAAACTGAAAGTTTGGTACACAAACGCGGATGGAATAACGAATAAACATGAGGAGTGGAACGAAAGAATCAGTGAAAAATCCCCAGACATCATAGCAGTCACAGAAACAAAACTCGCTGAGACAATAACAGACACAATCTTCCCAACAGGATATCAGATCCTGAGGAAAGATAGAAGGAGTAGAGGGGGAGGAGGGGTTGCACTGCTCATAAAACACCGATGGGGATTTGAGGAAATGGAAGGCATGGACATGATTGGAGAAAGAGACTACATTGTAGGTACAATTCAGTCCGGAGAACATAAAGTAGTCATTGGAGTGATGTATAACCCACCACAGAACTGCAGGAGGCCAAGAGAGGAGTACGAAGAAAACAACAGGGTGATGGTGGACACACTGGCTGAGGTGGCAAGAAGAGCTCACTCGAGCAGAGCAAAGTTACTGGTAATGGGCGATTTCAACCACAGGGAGATCGACTGGGAAAACCTGGAGCCACATGGGGGTCCCGAAACATGGAGAGCCAAGATGATGGATGTGGTACTTGAAAACCTCATGCATCAACATGTCAGGGACACAACCAGAGAGAGAGGGGAGGATGAGCCAGCAAGACTGGATCTTGTGTTCACCCTGAGCAGTTCAGACATTGAGGACATCACTTACGAGAGGCCCCTTGGAGCTAGCGATCACGTGGTTCTGAGTTTTGATTATATAGTAGAGTTACAAGTGGAGAAGGTAACAGGAACTGAAGGGGACAGGCCAAACTATAAAAGGGGGGACTACACAGGTATGAGAAACTTCCTGCAGGAGGTTCAGTGGGACAGAGAAATGGTAGGAAAATCAGTAAACGAGATGATGGAATATGTGGCAACAAAGTGCAAGGAGGCAGAGGAAAGTTTTGTTCCCAAGGGAAACAGAAATAATAGGAAGACCAAAACGAGTCCTTGGTTTACCCGAAGGTGTAGGGAGGCAAAAACTAAGTGCAACAGAGAATGGAAAAGGTACAGGAGGCATAGGACCCAGGAAAACAAGGAGATTAGTAGAAGAGCCAGAAACGAGTATGCACAGATAAGGAGGGAGGCCCAGCGACAGTATGAAAACGACATAGCATCGAAAGTCAAATCTGACCCGAAACTGCTGTATAGCCACATTAGGAGGAAGACAACAGTCAAGGACCAGGTGATAAGGCTGAGGAAAGAAGGTGGAGAACTCACAAGAAACGATCAAGAGGTATGTGAGGAGCTCAACACGAGATTTAAGGAAGTATTTACAGTAGAGACAGGAAGGACTCTGGGGGGACAGACCAGATGGGGACACCAGCAAGGAATACACCAACAAGTGTTGGACGACATACATACAGATGAGGAGGAGGTGAAGAAACTGCTAAGGGACATCGATACCTCAAAGGCAATGGGACCGGACAACATCTCCCCGTGGGTCCTTAGAGAGGGAGCAGATATGTTGTGCGTGCCACTTACCACAATCTTCAACACGTCCCTGGAAACTGGGCAACTACCTGAGGTATGGAAGACAGCAAATGTAGTTCCCATTTTTAAAAAAGGAGACAGAAAAGAGGCACTAAACTATAGACCTGTGTCATTGACGTGTATAGTATGCAAAATTATGGAGAAGATTATCAGGAGGAGAGTGGTGGAGCACCTGGAACGGAACAAGAGTATAAATGCCAACCAGCACGGATTCATGGAAGGCAAATCCTGTGTCACAAACCTTCTGGAGTTTTATGATAAAATAACAGAAGTAAGACACGAGAGAGAGGGGTGGGTTGATTGCATCTTCTTGGACTGCAAGAAGGCCTTTGACACAGTTCCTCACAAGAGATTAGTGCAGAAGCTAGAGCATCAGGCGCATATAACAGGAAGGGCACTGCAATGGATCAGAGAATACCTGACAGGGAGGCAACAACGAGTCATGGTACGTAATGATGTATCACAGTGGGCACCTGTGACGAGCGGGGTCCCACAGGGGTCGGTCCTAGGACCAGTGCTATTTTTGGTATATGTGAACGACATGATGGAAGGGTTAGACTCAGAAGTGTCCCTGTTTGCAGATGATGTGAAGTTAATGAGGAGAATTAAATCTGATGAGGACCAGGCAGGACTTCAAAGAGACCTGGACAGACTGGACACCTGGTCCAGCAAATGGCTTCTCGAATTTAATCCTGCCAAATGCAAAGTCATGAAGATAGGGGAAGGGCACAGAAGACCACAGACAGAGTATAGGCTAGGTGGCCAAAGACTGCAAACCTCACTCAAGGAGAAAGATCTTGGGGTGAGTATAACACCGAGCATGTCTCCGGAAGCACACATCAATCAGATAACTGCTGCAGCATATGGGCGCCTGGCAAACCTGAGAACAGCATTCCGATACCTTAGTAAGGAATCGTTCAAGACACTGTACACCGTGTATGTCAGGCCCATACTGGAGTATGCAGCACCTGTTTGGAACCCGCACTTGATAAAGCACGTCAAGAAACTAGAGAAAGTACAAAGGTTTGCGACAAGGTTAGTTCCAGAGCTAAGGGGAATGTCCTATGAAGAAAGATTAAGGGAAATCGGCCTGACGACACTGGAGGACAGGAGGGTCAGGGGAGACATGATAACGACATATAAAATACTGCGTGGAATAGACAAGGTGGACAAAGACAGGATGTTCCAGGGAGGGGACACAGAAACAAGAGGCCACAATTGGAAGTTGAAGACACAAATGAGTCAGAGAGATATTAGGAAGTATTTCTTCAGTCATAGAGTTGTAAGGCAGTGGAATAGCCTAGAAAATGACGTAGTGGAGGCAGGAACCATACACAGTTTTAAGACGAGGTTTGATAAAGCTCATGGAGCGGGGAGAGAGAGGGCCCAGTAGCAACCGGTGAAGAGGCGGGGCCAGGAGCTAAGACTCGACCCCTGCAAGCACAAATAGGTGAGTACAAATAGGTGAGTACACACACACACACATACACGCTCACACATACACACACACACACACACACACACACACACACACACACACACACACACACACACACACACACACTCACACACAAACACACAGGGCAACTACCTGAGGTATGGAAGACCGCAAATGTAGTTGCCATTTTTAAAAAGGAGACAGAAAAAAGGCACTAAAATACAGACTGGTGTCACTGACGTGTATAGTATGCAAAGTCATTGAGAAGATTATCAGTAGGAGAGTGGTGGAGCAGCTGGAATGGAACAAGATTATAAATGAAAACCAGCACGGATTCATGGAAGGCAAATCCTGTGTCACAAACCTTCTGGAGTTTTATGACAAAGTTACAAAAGTGCGACACGAGAGAGAGGGGTGGGTTGATTGCATTTTCTTGGACTGCAAAAAGGCTTTTGAGACAGTTCCTTCCAAGAGACTAGTGCAGAAACTAGAGGATCAGGCGTGTATAACAGGAAGGGCACTGCAATGGATCAGATAATATCTGACAGGGAGGCAACAAAGAGTCATGGTACGGGATGAGGTATCACAGTGGGCACCTTTGACGAGAGGGGTCCCACAGGGGTCGGTCCTAGGACCAGTGCTATTTCTGGTATATGTGAATGACATGATGGAAGGGATAGACTCAGAGGTGTCCCTGTTCGCAGATGATGTGAAGTTAATGAGGAGAATTAAATCAGATGAGGATCAGGAAATATTTCAAAAAGACCTGGACAGACTGGACAAGTGGTCCAGCGTCTGACTACTCGAATTTAACCCCGGCAAATGCAAATTCATGAAGATCAGGGAAAGGCAAAGAAGACCACAGACAGAGTATAGGCTAGGTGGCGAGAGACTGTGGACCTCACTCAAAGAGAAAGATCTTGGGGTGAGTATAATACCGTTCAAGAGGACCTTGTAGCGATCAGTGAAGCGGGGGGCCAGGAGCTGTGTCTCGACCCTTGCAACCACAAATAGGTGAACACCTAGAAAGGAATGATCTCATCAACAGCAGCCAACATGGTTTCAAGGACGGGAAATCCTGTGTCACAAACCTACTGGAGTTCTATGACATGGTGACAGCAGTTAGACAAGAGAGAGAGGGGTGGGTGGATTGCATTTTCTTGGACTGCAAGAAGGCGTTTGACACAGTACCACACAAGAGATTAGTGCAAACACTGGAGGACCAAGCTGGGATAACAGGGAAGGCACTACAATGGATCAGGGAATACTTGTCAGGAAGACAGCAGCGAGTCATGGTACGTGGCGAGGTGTCAGAGTGGGCACCTGTGACCAGCGGGGTCCCACAAGGGTCAGTCCTAGGACCAGTGCTGTTTCTGGTATTTATGAACGACATGACGGAAGGAATAGACTCCAAGGTGTCCCTGTTTGCAGATGATATGAAGTTGATGAGAAGAATTCCTTCGATCGCAGACCAGGCAGAACTACAAAGGGATCTGGACAGGCTGTAGACCTGGTCCAGCAATTGGCTCCTGGAGTTCAATCCCACCAAGTGCAAAGTCATGAAGATTGGGGAAGGGCAAAGAAGACCGCAGACGGAGTACAGTCTAGGGGGGCCAGAGACTACAAACCTCACTCAAGGAAAAAGATCTTGGGGTGAGTATAACACCAGGCACATCTCCTGAAGCACACATCAACCAAATAACTGCTGCAGCATATGGGCGCCTAGCAAACCTCAGAACAGCATTCCGACATCTTAATAAGGAATCGTTCAGGACACTGTACACCGTGTACGTTAGGCCCATATTGGAGTATGCGACACCAGTTTGGAACCCACACCCAGCTAAGCACGTAAAGAAACTAAGAAAGTGCAAAGGTTTGCAACAAGACTAGTCGCAGAGCTAAGAGGTATGTCCTACGAGGAGAGGTTAAGGGAAATCAACCTGACGACACTGGAGGACAGGAGAGATAGGGGACACATGATAACAACATACAAAATACTGAGAGAAATTGACAAGGAGGACAAAGGCAGGATGTTCCAGAGATTGGACAAAGCAACAAGGGAACACAACTGGAAGCTGGAGACACAGATGAATCACATGGATGTTAGAAAGTATTTCTTCAGCCACAAAGTAGTCAGGAAGTGGAATAGTCTGGGAAGCGATATAGTGGAGGCAGGATCCATACATAGCTTTAAGCAGAGGTATGATAAAGCTCATGGTTCAGGGAGAGTGACCTAGTAGTGACCAATGAAGAGGCGAGGCCAGGAGCTTGGACTAGACCCCTGGAACCTCAACTAGATGAGTACAACTAGGTGAGTACACACACACACACATACACACTCATACAAACATGCACACACACATACATGCACGCATATAGACAAGGTTTGGTGTGTAATCGACCTGTGCCTAGGTTAAAATGGTAACTAAAACACACCATTATGCTTAGTTTATTTTGAATATTTTTTGAAAGTTAAACTTGAGGTACTGTTTAAGAACGCTGATTATTAGATGTTTTTTTTTATTCCTCAGAATGTGGATACGCAGTTAAAGAATGCTATTATTACTGGGAAGACAGAACTAGTGAAAACATTGCTGCGCCAGACTGACAACCGTCATGACGCCTATGTAGAGGCGCACATCCAGGCAAAGAAGGACATTATACAGATTATCTCAGTGAAGGAAAATGAAGGAATTGAGATTCCTGACAATAATTTGATCAGTCGGGTCTTAAATGTAAGTATATATGTCTATGTTAAGTATATATACTATAGTTAAGGAGCTCTATATTTCGTATAATAAAAAAAACAATTATATTGCTTCATGAAATAACATACTACTAGATACATAGTCACAGGTGTCTTATGGAAACACGTCCTAATCTTATCCAGCCGTACCGGAGATTCCAACTCTGGATCTCAGTGTGCGAGCTGAGTGCAGCTAGCGATCGAGCTACAAAAGAAGGTTAAGAGAAATCCGTCTGAAGACACCGGAGGACAGGAGGTATAGGGGAGACGTGATAACGACATTCAAAATACTGCGAACTGACAAGGTGGACAGAGACAGGATGTTCCAGAGATGGGACACAGAAACAAGGCGTCACAATTGAAAGTTGAAGACTCAGATGAGTCAAAGGGATGTTAAGATGCATTTCTTTAGTCATAGAGTTGTCATGAAGTGGAATACTCTGGCAAGTAACGTACTGGTGGCAGGAACCATACATAGTTTCCAGACGAGCTTTGACAAAGCTCATGGAGCAGTGAGAGGACCTAGTAGTGATCACTGAAGAGGCGGGGCCAGGAGTTATGAATCGACCCCTGCATCCACAAATAGATGAGTACACACACACACAACCTTACACAACTTTTCATTTTAGAACTTTTTCCTCTAAATCTCCTTATATTCCTTGACTATAAGTTTTGGTATGGGGGAGTGTGAGGAAAAGTTCAGTAGATAGGAGTAGCGAGTGAATGTAGGGGAATTGTAATTTGTTTGGCAGTCTGCTTGTTAAGGCAGGTTGAGTGACTACCTCCCACAACACCCCCCATCCCTTTTTCCACACCGAGAGAGGTGACCTGCTGGGCTCCAACCGGTGAATAATGACTTGACTAGCAGCTCCCATTATATCTCCTGGACTGCCACATGCAGAAATTTATTGAAGGAGTATAACCTAACATTGGTTATGAGACGTCACCCACGATCTACTTACCTTATTGTATGTAAACCCAGGCAGCTACGCTTCATTTTTTCAGTAGTGAAAGACCTGCATTTCTGTCATTGTGACGGATCGTTCAAGGCTCGACATAAAGTGTGGCGAAATTGTTACTGGGTTGTCAAGTACCAGCTCTGACCCCCCCCCCTCCCTCTGTTGCATCCTCGACGACCACCGAGCTTCCACCAACTACTCCCCTCAAGGAAGGTTCCTTGATGTTGGTGAGGGGCTCTTGATTTAGGAAATTGGATCTGTGCTCCAGTTCCCCGAATTAAGCCTGAATGCCTTCCACATCCCCCCCCCAGGCGCTGTATAATCCTCCGGGTTTAGCGCTTCCCCTTGATTATAATAATAATAATCCACCAACTACTCGAAGCTGTGTCAACAACAATGGCTCGCCATTCTACAATTACCACCTGTACAAATTAGCTTTGAGTTCATATATTATTTATGTATTTCATTTTTCATTTTGCTTCAAATAGGTTTAATTGTCATTTTTAATTGTTTTATCGTATTACCTTTAATATAATAAAAATTTATTTTTGTATCCTGTTAATACTATATTTCTATTAGTTATTTTCCTGAGAAGGGGCCAGCCTTTGGAGAGTTCCTTTGAGGGCTGAGTAAAAACCTTAACAACCACCTACGTGACCCATAGTCAGGTCATCCCAATTTAGCCCACCCAGGGAATTTCTCAGTCCCATGAAGCCGGCCAAGCAGAAGTCTGGGACAGAGACTTGATTGTAGTTATCTGGGTAATTCCATGATATATTGAAACTAAATGATTTGTGATCACTTTCCCCAAGCTCATCATTAACCTCAAGATTATTAACTAGTGATTCTTTGTTGGCAAGAACCAAGTTAAGCAGGTTGTTTCCTCTAGTTGGTTCTGTCACAAACTGTTTTAATAAAACAATTCTGAATCGTGTCAAGAAAGTCACTAGACTCAAGATTTCCTGTCACATTGCTCCAATCCATTTGCCTAAAGTTAAAATCTTCCATTAACACAACATTTTCATATCCAGACGCCTTATGAATTTCATCCCATAGCAGCCTACCACACACCCTATCAAGGTTTAGGGGCCTATAAATCACACCAAAATTAATTTTTCAGGATCTTCGAGAAACTGTAGCAAAACAGATTCTGTGTCCGATGTTTCTAATCTTTTATCTTGTCTAACACAACAATTTAAATTATCTCTGACATACATCCCCACTCTACCACCCTTACTGTTGACCCTGTCAGTGTGGAATAGTTTATAACCCTGCATGGTGTATTCTGAAGGCATTTCTCTATCTTTCAAAATGAACCAGGTCTCCGTTATAGCAATAATATCTATTTTACCTGCACTTGCAAGTAATCTTAGCTTATCTATCTTATTTCTTGGACTCCTACTATTTGTATAAAAAACCTTAAGGGAGCTAGTCACTCGTTGCCTCTACAATCTCTCTTTGTTGAGCAATTGCTTTGCCTTTAATAGAAACTTCATTTTGAATATTGTCTTTTAAACACATCCCTGGGATATCCTGGTAATATCTGCTGTTTTCAACCCTAGTATTGCAGCCTAATTGTTTCCCACAAACACCCATTCGTCATGTGTACCTAATGTGTACCACATGTGTTGAAAACTTTAAGCCAATTGGATAAGGCGTTTTCAAGTAATGAGCAAAATATAATCATAAAGGAGGAAGATAAAATAAGAGGGAACCTCTTCAAGGTATCCCTTATGAGATATCTAATTATGTTCTTGAAACAAATTAAGTTCATTAATCACATTTTGCACTAAGCAATTTTTTAAATCTTAATTAATGCATTTTGTAGTTCCGCCACATCTCACATCTGCTTGACAGTAGGGATTGCAAGATTTTGTACGAGGCACAAGTACGCTCACACCTTGAGTATGCTCTACTTTCTTGGTTTGCCTGCCCCCCCCTCTCATCTGCGACTGCTTGACAGAGTAAAGAACAGAGCGAGACGTCTCATCTCTCGCCTGGACCAGTCCTTAACAGATCTGTCATTTCAGCAGAGCCTTCAATACAGGAGGGATGTGGGTGGCCTTACTGTTATGTACAAGTTCCACACTTGGATCCACTTCGAGGACAGAGAGAAGAAAGCTTCTATACCACAACACGGGCAGAAAGTAGCAACTTCACTCTGGCTGTACACATCTCCAGAACATCACTTCATCTGAGATCATTTATGCCCAGGATGACTCGAGTATGGAAAGCATTCGTACAGTATTATGATGTCAACGAGATAGAGCCAGTTGATGAAATGAAAATGCTGGCCCACAGAAGGCTCCAACTTCATCCTGTTCCCTACTTGCATGTCTCATAACAATAAAGAATGCTTTCAAATGAGCTGATCTAGGTAACAGCTACATCAATAAAGTTAGGAATCCTTAACCTGTAAATAGCTTGTCAATAAAGCTAGGGATCCTTAACCTAGCCTTGTCAAACCCTGTGTAAACAAAAAGTGGTAGAGTGGAACAGAGAGAGAGTGAGAGAGGACGTGTCACAGTGTGCTCCACAATCTTTCTTAATATTACTTAACTACGAGGGTTGGTGAGGAAAAAAACTGTTCAGTGACCTAGTACTACCTACAACACATTACTACAAGTAAGCCAACTCCTCTATAAAATCAGTGATATTTAAGAGTGTTTTGGTGAACAATATGGTGAGAGTGAGGGGAAGGGTAGGCCTAGGAGTGACGTCACTACTTCCTTCACAGTGAGCATCTAATATTATACCTCTTTAATGCTATGTACTAGTATCCGGGTGCTTTATAACAACGTGACTTGTACAGTGCAACACAGTGATTTGTGTAACATCTTCCTGTAGTGAAAGTGTGGATCATATAAACAGTGTTTATGAAGTGATAGTGAGACGAAAACACTCTCAGTTTGACTGCCCACAGTCTGCCCTTACCCTCCCTCACTACCAACCCAGTAATAAACACCCCCACGATACTACCACCTTCCCTCTCTCTCACTTGAACTTCATTGTAAACGTACAACGCTTCCTCTGTGTACTTCACATCGCAAAATAGCAAGCATATCTACGCTATCTGGCTGTTGTCCCAGTAGTTACTACAGTGTTTGTAGGTATACTGCAAGAGATAAAATTCTTCTTAGATGTAAAGAGCCTACTTGTTCCAACTACTGCCACACAGATTGCATTCCAAAAGAAGAATTCTATTGCAGCCAGGTTGAAAATCTCAGAAAATTTAAGGATATCCATAATCCTGTGGTATATGTGGATACAAACCTAGAGCTACAAGAGCTACAAGAAGTACCTCAGTGACTCCTCTCCAAAGATCAAGACTGCCCTCTTGGGCTGTGTTGTAAAGTCGCAGCTAAGATAATCCATCACAGGGAAGCACTTCATGAGCTCCTCAAATCATTAGATAACCTTCAAGCTATTGTAGAAGGCCAGTGCAAGCCTACATCAAGTGACATAAGCGGCTCAGCTGATGGTGACACTATTGACTAAGACTGGAAGTCCCACACTGAGCTCTACTTAGAGTTAAATTACTGGTGGAATTTTGTCATCACTAAGACCCCACAAATTGACAGAGCTCAAACCACTACCTTAGGAAATTCTAACACAATTCCTCTGACCACCACAGAGGGAATAGATCCTCTTCCCAGCAACAAAGCAAACCTTGGATCTGTTAATTCTCCTACACCTGACATCTCTGCTTTAGTACCTGCCAGTACACTAGACAGTGCACATACCATCTTTGATCCTACACCTGTCAGCACACCTGCCGACACTATTTCAACATCTGGCAGCAGTGATTCATCTTAAGAAAACACGACCACATAGTATTAGAGAAAATGTTTTCCTACAGAACTAATCAACTCTGACAGGCTAAAATACATCTTGGAAGAAATGGTGTAAAATTTGAATAGAAAAATGTCATAAATGATATTCCTCAGGCGTCAGTTTTAAATAGTTTGTGAATCATTATCTACATTTACAAACTAGACAAAGTAATAAGCTACATATGCTCACTGACAACCTTGTCACTGATTGCTATAAAAATATATTCACCCGAAAGTTTTTATACCTGCAAGAAGATGTTTTCAGTGTATTGATATGATGGGAAACCTAACCGATTTAGTCCAAAATGTAAAAATATGAGTTCATTTTTTTGGAAAATTAAAATATAATTGACACCAAAAACTATCACAAAGCTTGTAAAAACTATTTTAATCTCACTGAATATTTGAGGGAAAAAGCAGCAGTGCATAAGTGTGCAAAATGTGTATAAGAGATTCCTTGGAATTTTACCAAGAAGTACACAACTGTACACAATATGTTCATCAAAATGGCTTCGAATTTTATCTCTTATAATTCCCTTTGATTATCTTCACACTATTGACGTCAGGCTGACTGGATAGTAATTTGAGGGTAGGAAAGTATCCCAGGAATTAAAGGTACGAATCATATTGACCTTTCTCCAAATCAAATATCAAATAATTTTCCTTAGCTTTTCCTTCTTTCTTTATCCGCTAAAATGAAATCCGTAAATATGACTTTGTTTATTGAAATATTTCTTTCAAACTAACCTTCACTAAAGTTGACAAAGTTTATGAAGTAAATAAGTGTATCTTTGCCTTCAGGAACTCCAGCAGAGAATAAATAATGTGTTCAGTGCAGCGTCAGTGGGAAACTACCGTGGAGGTGGAGTCAAGACTCTCTTAGAGTCTTACGGTCTCCCAGGAACCATCAGAGACAATCGCGGCTGCTCTCTCCTACATTATATAGCTGAAAAACTCAAAGAAGATGGTTCACCAGCCTGGAGTTATGATGATATTAAAGATTATCTCGACACTGGGGAATATTACATCAACGCCGTTGACTACAAGGGTATGTGTGGTATTATTTTTTGTTGAATTATTAAAGAAATTGATGCAAAAGTATGTATCATAACATCTTTGTTTTGAGAAATACCCTTAATGTTGTCACAACAGGAATAAGGTTGCAGTCTTAGAGTGAATATATTTGTTGTTCAATTTAATATGAATCACATCAGTCTTGCTTTAAATTTATAGTATAGGAAGATAATCTGATACTTGTAAACCTTTCAGCTCATTAAATTACTAATGGACTTTGAACTTTCATATCCGGGGCATTATTACAGTTAGTGAATTGTTGGTTACCCGCAGTCAGTTGTAAAGTTCACTTCTGTCACGACCCAGTTGTTAACCTGATCAACCAGACGGTTGGTGCCAGACACACACACGTACATCAACATAGGCAAAACAGGAATTAAACTTAGGATCTTTCCATGTTCCTTCTTGAATACAGCAAGGGAATTGTGGGTAATTGTAAAGAAATATGGTAAGTGTACACACATTCGCTGCCTGACCACGGTAGAGTGAGGTTGTGCTCTGCACCCCTCTGCTGTTTGTAGGCGAGCTCCCTTGTCAGTTACCTGGCTGCAGTGGTGTGAAGTGGTGCTGTCACGCCTCTGTTAACAACATAGGTGCACTGTGATTGTCAAGATGGCGGTTAGTCTGAGACGCCGGATAAATACTGTAGGCATTGAGCTACTTAAAGGAACGATAACGCCTAGTTCTGCGCAAGTCTTATTGCCAAAGATCATCCGGGAGACATATGGCATACAAGATAGTGACTTGTATGGTGTAGCATTAAACGGAGGCCAAAGAATTTTCGTCAAACTGCTATCAGCTACGGTTTATGAATCGTTAGTCACCAGGTTTCAGGACGTAAGTCTTAGCGTCACACCAGCTGTCAGTGTAAGAATGATAGATGTTTCACGGCATTATACGTGGATCAAGTTACGCAACGTTCCCTTTGAGGCGGACGAGGCGGATATAAGGAAAGTTTTTGAGACGTATGGGACGGTGCATTATGCTCAACATGGTACGTGGGCGGCAGGTGCCTATGCTGGTTTTCCAGAGGGTTCTTTCAACCTCAAAATGACTTTGAGGCACCCAATACCGTCCTATGTGTATCTACAAGATTTCAGGACGCAGGTAATGGTAATGTACCCAGGACAACGACGTACATGCCGCCTATGTGGTGAGTATGATCACATAGCGGCGACCTGTGACAAGCGAAGACGTGTGCCTGGACCTGTGGTGGACGTCGCAGCCCCTGCTTCAAAGGTGGCAGGTGAGAAACAAACATCGGATGGAGGGCGTGGTGTTTTGTGGAGCGAGATAGTGGATCGGGCACACAGGACTGGCGGTGAGTTGGAGTCCCTCCCCCAGCTGCCTGATCAGGTATCGTCTCCTGTGGATAAGGAGGAGCAGCAATTACAGGAGAAGGTTCTTGAGATTGAGGAGGAATTGGTGGAGGTGTTGAAGACTTTGTCACCGCCAGAGAGGGACGTTACATCTGAGCGTGGTGTCATCGGAGAGTCGTCGCTTCCAGAAAGTCGGAGACATGATAATTTGGGACGTGATGGTGGTTTGGAGTCGTCCGTTGAATCATTAAACCATTCTCAGGTAGAGGTGGAGGTTCATCGAGAGGCAACATCTGACCAAGACATGTGTAACATGACGGTCACGAGAAAGAGGGCGGCTACATCAGATTCTGATGACGTCCTTACGCCTGCACAAAGGCCTGGGAAACAGACTGAGGTGAAGTGTGAAGGTAGTGGTGTAGGTGGTGGTAGCCATGATAGGAGGCACCGGAAGAAGGGGGGAGGGAAAGAGAGCACTCTGAAGGTGTCAAACTTAAATTCAAGCTCTGGAGTTGTAAAGAGTGATGAGAGGAAGCAGGGGTGGAAACTTTAATAGGCCTTAGGTGTATGTCTGTAAATGTTAATGGGTTATGTAGCGGTATGAAGAGAGATTGGTTTCGTAATTTCCTGAATAAATCTAGAGTGGATGTTGTGTTCCTGCAGGAGCACAATTTTAAAGAGGGTAGGGTGTTGGAGGTGGCAGGATTTCGAGTAGTTACCCTGCCATCTCCCCGTCTAAAAGGTGGTGTGGGAATTTTAATAAGGGAGACGAGCCCGTTTGTTTTGCAGAGAAGCGAGGGAGGAGGGGGAGGGAGGGTGTTGCGTGTGGATGGGTGGTGGATGGGTAAGCGTGTGTCTTTTGTGAGTGTGTATGCGCCGGCAGAAAATAACATAAAGGTAAAGAATGATTTTGTGTGTGAGGATCTTGTGTTTTTCTTAAGTGCACTGCCAGAGGTGGCAATAGTTGGTGGGGACTGGAATAGTGTAATCAGGGTGGCTGATGTGGACCCAAAAGGGGCTGGATATATGTCTGTGGCTCTTAGGGATTTATTAAGGGATGTTAGGTTACGTGATGCCTTTGGGGGGGCGGTGTGGGAGACTGAATATACGTTTGTTAGGAGTGGATATGCTGCGAGACTAGATAGAGTGTACCTTTCTCAGGGAGTGGATGTGAAATCTTTCAGTACTGTTGAGGCTACAATGTCAGATCATAGGGCAGTGGTGGTGGAGGTTGGGTGGGGGACGCTCGCGGACATATATAGAAGTTATTGGAAATTAAATATAAGTGTGTTAGGTGATGAGGAGGGGTTGGAGGGGTTTTCAGTCCTATGGAGGGAGCTTAGTGTGGAAGAACAGGGAGTGGATGACATTGTGACATGGTGGGATAGTGTTGCAAAGGAAAGGATTAGAAAGTTTTATGTGAGAGAAGGAAAACGTATTAATAATTTAAAATATGGACTGGCTAACTATTTAGAGGATAGGTTAAGAGGTTGCTATGGGCGGGGGGTGGGTGGGAATAATTTTCCTATGGATGAAATAGCTGAAATAAAGGGGAGGTTGAGGGTGTTGCAAAATGAAAGGTTTCAAGCTGTAAGGGTGCAGGCAGGGGTGGAAGAAGTGCTTTGGGGCGACAAGCCGTCAGCGTGTGTTTTGCGGCATCAAAAGCAAAGGCAGGCGGTGACAGCTATCCCATGTTTAGAGGTAACGGAGATGGTTGGGAATTATAGAGCAGGGCAGGAGATACGAACCACGAAGGGGATGTGTGCGTATGCGGAGGCTTGGTACGAGAAGTACTGGAACAGTGGGGGGGGGGGTGACGTGGCGTTGGACAAGGTGTGTACGTATGTGACGTGTAATTTAGGAAATAGTGATAGAAAGGCTTTAGGTGGGACTATTACGGCAGAGGAAATAGAGAATGCGTTAAGGGGAATGAGGAAGGGGAAAGCGCCGGGTATTGACGGTCTCCCAGTAGAATTTTATTTACAACATTGGACGTTAATAAGGGGATTTATAGTTAGGTTATTTAATCGTATGAAGGAGAAGGGTAAGTTGGGGGAGAAGCAGGTAACAGCAGTTGTAGTGTTGGTCCCGAAGGTCAAGGGGCAGCCCACCCTTCGGGAGTACCGAGCCATATCACTGATGTGTGCAGACTATAAGGTGTTTGCAAAAATTTTAGGTAATAGGTTCAAATGTGTTGTGGGAAGGGTGGTGTCAAAATCTCAGTTTGGGTTGCCGGGAAGGTCGATGATTGAAGGACATGGGATACTGAGAAGTTTTGTGGAAGCTAAGGGTGGGGGTGGAGGGGCGGCTTTGTTGGCTCTAGATTGGCAGGGAGCATATGATAGAGTGGAAAGGGGAGCTTTGCAGGTTATACTTAGGAGACAGGGTTTTGGGGAGGAAATAGTCGAGTGGGTAAATACGTTGTACAAGGGGGCGAAAATGAGGATACAGATTAATGGGTGTATGGGGAGGGATATTGCAATGGGTAGAGGCCTTAGACAGGGATGCCCCATGTCCCAAATATTGTTTGCGTGTTTCCAGGACCCCTTTTATAGAATGGTTGACCGCAGCTTATGTACGCCATGTGAGGGAAGTGTGGGGGGTGGGAGGGCCTGGCCGGGTTTAATTGGATATGTTGACGACACCACTGTTCTCATTCGTGAAGGGATGTCAATGGGAGTGTTGGACGAGGTTGTGCAATTATTTGGAAGTGCCACGGGTATGCAGGTAAATAGTGCGAAGTCAAGGTGCATGGGGTTGGGTTCTTGGGTGGGGGGTGTGGGGGGGAGATGTAATGTTGTTAAAGAATGGGCGGTGTCTTTAAAGATTTGTGGTATTATTTATAAGGATGACATGGTTGCGGCGCGGGAGGAAAACTCGGATAGGTTATTGGAAAGGATCGTGGGGCGTCTAGGTGTTCTGAGACCCCAGCACCTAACTCTTATACAGCGAGTGATAGTCGTAAACATTTTATTGTATAGTAAGGTTTGGCATGTTGCAGCTGTGTTCCCAATTACAGGGACAGCGATTGCGGGGATTCTAAGACGGGTGTACAAATTTTTGTGGGGTTCACGTTGTGATTGGTTACGGAGGGAAGTTGTAATGTTACCTGTAAGTCAGGGTGGGTTGGGGTTGATGGATTTGAGACGGAGGGCTAAATGTGTGTTTATTAAATGGGAAGTGTTGCGTGAGGGTGTGAACGCGGGGCAGTTGGGAAGGATACACGACAGGCTGGGTATGTGGTATCGAGGAATGGAGTTGAGGGAATGCGAAATCGTTTTGAGGGCTGTGATGTTGGTTAGGGAACTGAGAAAGGTTCGTATAAGGGTTTTGTGTAGGTTACTTGTAGGTAGGTGCGTTGTCCCAGTTGAGGGTTTGTTCCCCATGTATGCGTGGAAGAGTATTTGGTTTAGATTTAGTAAAATGAAGTTAAACCCTCGGGCGCGTGAGGTGATGTTTCGTTTTCTGCATGGGATCCTTCCGTCTGGTGAGATACTACGAAACAGACAGGTTGTAGAGGGTGGGGGGTGTGGTATCTGTGGAGGGGATGAGACTGCGTTCCATGTAGTTTACTTTTGTGAAGGGCTAGAGGAGGTTAGGTGCTGGTTAAGTAGGTTGGTACAGAGGGTGGGGGGCCGTGGGGTGTCGGTTCTGCGTGCTTTAAGTCTAGATATGGGTGGGTTAGACGAGGGTGTCATAAGAGCTTTAGATTATATCATGGTAGATTATATATATATGTCGTGGGTGATGAGGGGGAGAGGGGATAGTGAAGAGAGAAGGAAGGTTCTTGCGGTAACGTTCTATCGTACGATGTGTCGTAACAGAGATTTGTATGGGAGGAGGTGGGATCAGGCTTTCTCAGAGGGGTATAGAATGCTAACGTTAGGGATTCTCGTAAATCTGTGATTG
>NW_027197648.1:0-5000 GCF_038502225.1 Cherax quadricarinatus | reverse complement strand
GATTACAAACTCCTTGCGACTCAAGAACTGCGCAGTCCCCCGTACTACAAGAAATTCGTAACATACCTTGCTCTTGTAACGTGAGCTATGGTGTTCTTCACACCTTCGACAGGTATCGGTGACTTGATAGAAGCTGAAGTGTCCTTGGATGTCCACGTCTTCCATTGTCTAGGAAACGCACACTGGTACACTATGTTCCACAAGATTTGTCTTTATTGTTCACAATGTTATCACTGAAGAAGCTGATCACACTTCTCTTAAGTGTTTATTGTGTTTTATGAGACACTTTGTTCACACTAACGCACAGATCGTTGTTCTTTGTTGGTTATCCTGGCGTCAGTGTCACTCTCAGTAGAGTCAAAAGTAATCTGAAGACGCCACAGCGCCCCATGCCGTCACTGCCCCTTGCACAAAAAAAAAGCTGACCTAGTACTTTTTGCTTCCTTGCCACTTCCTCGATGAAGCAAAGCAGAAGGTTTGATTCTTGCTGTCTTAAGCATAGACAACAATGTCCACTATCTTTACTATGGTAACGAAGTGGGAGCAGGATTTTCCTTAATTGTCCTGCTAAAGTAAGAGATGTACTGTCTCTTATTAAAATACACTCTGCAACACTGGACTGCAAGGAGCAATGGTCGGTTGACCACAGGTCGCATACTCGTACGGCATCTGTGATCAATTACTCACTGTAGCAGTAAACAAGACGCTTGCCCCTTCTGAGAGGTCTGGGCCCCTCAGGGCTGAAAGGGGCTGAAGGGGCTGAAGGGGGCTGATACCCCCCTCCTGGAGAAAATTTCTCCACACTGGGGGGCGGCGGAGGTTCGCTGCAGGTGAACTATTCATCACTTAACATTAATTTAATTTTCTCACTCGCCACCACTGCTGCTTGTCTTTTCTGAACAGCTTTAGTCTGTGTGGTTTCTGGAGAATCACTAATTTTGTTTTCAACACTGTGTAATTCTAACGGCACTAGTTTATTTATTGTCCGCTTATTCACTACACCTTTGCTCAAAACATCAACTGTCCTGATGATTCCATTTGCATCAGGATATATGGTCACAATTTTTCCAAGTGGCCATTGGGACCTCGGACCATCATTGTCAATAATCACTATGTCACCAGGTCTTAAGGACTTATGATTTTCAGGAACACCAGCTCCATAGAAGTGTTCTCTCAATGAGGTGAGATAGTCTTCTCGCCAAATTTTCTCCCAACGTTCAATCACTTTATTAAGGTGTTTGAATTTACGTCTGAGTTGCTCAGGTTCGAAATAAGTAGGATCCTCTATGATTTCTTTATCATTCATGGGAGGAACAGGTTCGAGCCTTCTGCCATGGAGTAAATGAGATGGACTTAACACTTCTAAATTGTCCAGATCATCGGTAACATAAGTCAGAGGTCTGTTGTTGACTCTATTTTCTATTTCAGTCACAACTGTACGGAATTCTTCTAAGTCGATTCTTTGACGATGAAGAGTCTTCCTTAAACAACGTTTTACAATGCCGATCATTCTTTCATAAAATCCGCCGTGCCATGGAGATTTAGGAGGAATGTATCTCCAACGACAACTGCGTTGATTCAGCATCTGTTGTACTTCTGGTTGATCAAAGATCTTGCTTATATAAGCAGCACCAGCAACAAAGTTCGTTGCATTATCTGAAATCATCAGTCTGGGACATGCCCTTCTGGCTGCAAACCTTCTGAATAATTTGATAAAGGTTTCAGCAGACATGTCAGTGGCTACTTCTAGATGTACTGCTCTAGTCGTAGCACAAGTGAACAAACAGATGTACACCTTGATGGGAACTTTGTCAACTGTTTTGGTTAAAATTATTGGTCCAGTGTAATCTACACCTGTCACCTCAAATGGAGTGATATGACAAACTCTTTCAGAGGGATATGGAGGTGGACCTGGATACTGACATACTCGCATATCGTAGTGACGACAAGTAATACAGTCCTTTATTTGCTTTTTCACACTTTGTCGACCTTGAGGTATCCAGTAGGATTGTCGTATATGACAAAGTGTGTCAGCTACCCCACCATGTAACACGTTACTGTGGGCGTTTTGCACAATCAGTTTTGTTAGCCAATGATTCTTGGGGATCAATATTGGATGTATGGCTTCTTTAGGTAGTGAAGAATTATGAATTCTTCCTCGACATCTTATAATCTTTTCTGAGTCGAGATAAAGTCCTAAAGAATTAATCATGACAGGTTTCTTTGGGGATTTATCTTGTGTTTCCAGAAATTTATATTCTGTAGAGAAAACATCTTTCTGTATTAGTTTCACCCAGTATTTAATGGGTTCAAGACATTCATAATCAGGTTTTATTCCTTTAATGAATTTAAAGACAAGAGCTGTAACTCTTAAGAGTTTACCCAAAGATGAGTATTTAGATCCATCAATGACTATTTCTGTTGTGTCTGCAGTATTTACACAACTTATTTCTGCTGTGTTCAAGCAGACTGTTTCTTCTGGCATAATGTGAGCTTTTTGCTGAGGCCAGTTATTTTCATTAGAGAGCCAGTTCGGTCCGTGGAGCCATAATTTATTATCCACAAATTTCTTGAGTGGGACACCACGTGACAACATGTCAGCTGGATTCTCTTGGGTAGAGACGTGAAGAAAGAGATAATCTCTCTGCATCTCTTTTATTTCTGCTACTCTGTTCTGTACATAGACCAACTTACTCTTATTATTTCTTAACCACTGGAGAACTGCTTCATTATCACTCCAGATCACGGTTTTTTCAATAGTGAGATGATCAAGTACTTTGTTGAGATAGACAGCTAATTTTGTACCTACATAGAGTGCTGTCAGTTCCAATTGTGGTACTGTTCTGACCTTCAAGGGTGCTACCCTGGCCTTTGAAGTAATTAGTGTACTTCCTTCAGCATTACTCATGTAAGCTACAGCGCCATAACCTCTGGTTGACGCATCACAGAACACATGTAATGTGTACTTGTTTCCCTCTTGACCTATTTGTCTGGGAAATTTAATTTGATGAAGTTGTTTAAACTCCTTGGATATTTCATCCCATGCTTGACTCATTTCTAGAGGCAAGTTCTCATCCCATCCAATTTTGAGCTTCCATGCATCTTGCATAAGCATTTTACCCTTTATGGTAATTGGTGAGACGAGTCCTAGAGGATCAAAACATTGTGATACCTCTGACAGTAAACTACGTTTAGTGAGTGTACTGCATGATTTATTGTTTATCCTTTTGAGACTCAAAGTATCTTCCTGTGTGTTCCAATTTAGTCCCAGCACATTGTTGCAATCAGGAATTTCAGTTTCAACGAAATCTTCTTTGATAAGTTCCCTTAATTGCTTTGAATTTGTATTCCACACCCTTAGAGGCATATTTGCTTCTTTCATCTCCTTGTTAGCTTCTCTGTATAAGGATTTCAAATCCTCCTCTTTATTCACAGTACCTTGAAGATTGTCCACATAGAAACTTTTCTTTAAGATTTCTTTGAAGGGACTTTCAGATTTCTTCAAATGTGTATTTAGAGTAGCTTCTAGTAAGAATGGAGAGGATGTTGCACCAAATAATATTGATTTGAAACGATAAGTTTTCACAGGACTTTGAGGATCATGTGGATTTTCAGGCCACAAGAATCGAGTATAATCTCTATCTATTTCTTGTAGTCCTACTCTTAAGAAAGCTTTGGAAATATCAGCCGTGTAGGCATATGGGTTTGTGCGAAATTTCATAAGCACGTCTCCAAGCTTCTCAGTTAGTGAGGGTCCGGTCATCAGACAGTCATTAAGACTTGCTACATCTTGATTTGCACGTGCGCTGCAATTATATACAACACGTAGTGGAGTGGTTTCAGAATCTTTTCTGACTCCATGGTGCGGGAGATAATGAGCGTCTGTCTTCAACTTGTCTTCGACTATTTCCTCAATGAATTTATTGTCCAACTGTTCTTGTATGATATTATCATAGACAGTCAGTAGCTCTGGATTCTTCCTGAGTTCATGTATTTGTGCTTTCATCTGTCCGAAAGCCATGCGATAATTGCTAGGCAGATGTGGTGGATTTAATTTCCATGGTAACCTAACCCAATACTGTCCATCTTTATATTTGACAGTGTCCAAATATTGGTTATAAGTCTGAGACTCTTGTGGGCTTGGTTTATTTACATCAATACCTATCGCATCTAAATCCCACAACTTATCAACTGGTTCATTCATTTCTTCCAGTAATGATAATTTTTGCTGTGGTATATGATCAGCGGTTATTCTCGTAACTAGTACATTTTCCACTGAATCAATATCAGTTTCTTTCCCACTTTGAGAGGGAATGGGACCACATATCATGTGGCCTCCTGCTGTTTTCAGCAAGTGAACATCATGTTTACTTACTATATTTTGCACAAAACAGTGATAATAATCACTTCCAATGATTAAATCAATTGGACTAATAGTGTCCGTCTGTATGTCAGGACAGGCTAACTTGACCTTAGCTGCTTTCAGTGCTTCAACTGTTTCTTTTAATCCCTGGATCTGCACAGTCTTAGGCAAATCATCTACTACCACAGCTTCTACTGTCTTTTTCCTGTTTCCTAGACCAACAGTGATTCTGGCTAGGTCATATGTCTGTTTACCAGAATTGTGGAAAAAAAACAGCTATATCTAACTGTATTTTGGCATAGGGTTCTTTATTAAGTTTCTGCAACACTGTTCTTCTTATGAAGGACCTTTGTGAGCCTTGATCAAATAGTGTTAGCACATTGGTTTTGTGTAATTTATTAGATAACTCAACTCGAGCTATCGGGAGAGCAGTTGCTTTAAACTTATCTCTCTCATTTAATGATGTTGTTTGTTGACTTCCTGATTCTGTGGAAGTCTGCTGCTGTTCAGCAAAAGTATTTGGGCATAATGCAGTATGATGCATACCCTTGCATTTAAAACACTTCTTCAGTGAGCATTTACCTCCCTTGTGTTCAATTAAACACTTGATGCACCTTTTCAGCTGATGAACACGTTG
>NW_027197647.1:0-57499 GCF_038502225.1 Cherax quadricarinatus | reverse complement strand
ACCTTGTTAATATTCCCTTTATTTATACCTATCTTGTGTACGAATGGTATATAATACCGACAAGATGAGATTAAGACACATGTGCAACATCTGGGTATCTTTATTGTAGACGTTTCGCCATCCAGTGGCTTTATCAATACAAATTATAGGACATAACTTGAAGACAGTAGAACTATGTACAGAAGATGAGGTAATCAGTCCCTCAACCTAGGGGTAGGTGCAAAGAGCACCATAGTCGTGGAGATTCTGAAGCAGAAGAAAGGAGCCTGGCGCTTATATAGTAACGTCAGGTGAAGCAGACGAGGGCATATTCACTGGTAGGCGGGATTCCCCAGTGGAAGTAGGTCCTTCCCAAAGAGATGGGTTAGTTGTAGTAGTAGTAATAGTAGTAGTAGTTGTCGTACTCGTGAATGTCCTCAGAATTAAGATTCCATGATGTTGCAGTGTCTGACAAGTTGTGTACGAATGGTATATAATACCGACAAGATGAGATTAAGACACATGTGCAACATCTGGGTATCTTTATTGTAGACGTTTCGCCATCCAGTGGCTTTATCAATACAAATTCTAGGACATAACTTGAAGACAGTAGAACATGGGTTATTGAGGCTAGGACTTTGGGTAGTTTCAAATTTAGGTTGGATAAATACATGAGTGGGATGGGTTGGATTTGAGTGGGACTTGCACATCAGAGCTTATTTCTTGGGTAGCATTGAAAATTGGGTTGGTCAAATGTTTGTTAGTGGGATGAATTGTATAGGACCTGCCTAGTATGGGCCAACAGGCCTGCTGCAGTGTTCCTCCTTTCTTATGTTCTTATGTTCTAACAGAGTTGTAGATGCCTGGAACAGTCTTCCCAGTGGGGTGATAGAGGCTAGGACCTTGGGTAGCTTTAAGAAGAGACTGGACAAATATATGAGTGGGAGGGGCTGGGTTTGATTGGTGTCAAGGGGAAGGGGAGTTGAACATTAAAATGGTATAAAATACCGACAGATTGTTAGGTAAGACACATATGCAACAGTTAGGTATCTTTATTTCGAAACGTTTCGCCTACACAGTAGGCTTCTTCAGTCGAGTACAGAAAGGTTGATAGAAGCAGAAGAAACTTGAAGACGATGTAATCAGTCCATCACCCTTAAAGTTTTGAGGTGGTCAGTCCCTCAGTCTGGAGAAGAGCATTGTTCCGTTGTCTGAAACAATATGAAGTTGAAGTGACAGGATGGAGCTTTATATAGTGCCAGGAGGTGAGACGTAGGTTGCTTTGGGAGGGCAGGTCCCTCTCAAATCAGCCGTTCTCACTAGTAGAGGTTGTAGAAGTTGATGGTCTGTACCAAGATACCCTTGTGTTGCAGTGTCTGACAGAATGAACATTAAAATGGTATAAAATACCGACAGATTGTTAGGTAAGACACATATGCAACAGTTAGGTATCTTTATTTCGAAAGGGGAGTTATTTCTTGAGTAGCTTTAGGTAGATGTCATTTTGATAAGGACCTGCCTCGTATGGGCCAGTAGGCCTTCTGCAGTGTTCCTATGTTCTTATGTTCTAAAGATTGAAGACTCTTAAGTTACATTCACTTGTTAGACGAAGAATGAGGGGAGACCTGATCGAAGTGTATAAGTGGAAGATAGGTATTAATAAAGGGGATAATAACAAGGTCTTGAGGATATCTCTCCAAGAGAGAACCCGCAGTAATGGATTTAAATTAGATAAGTTTAGATTTAGAAAGGACATAGGAAAGTATTGGTTTGGAAATAGGGTAGTTGATGAGTGGAACAGTACCTAGTTGGGTTATTGAGGCTAGGACTTTAGGTAGTTTCAAATTTAGGTTGGATAAGTACATGAGTGGGAGGGGTTGGATTTGAGAGGGACTTGCACATCGGAGCTTGTTTCTTGGGTGGCATTGAAAATTGGGTTGGTCAAATGTTTGTTAGTGGGATAAATTGTAAAGGACCTGCCTAGTATGGGCCAACAGGCCTGCTGCAGTGTTCCTCCTTTCTTATGTTCTTATGTATGGACTGATGAAGCCACTGTGTGGCGAAACGTTTCTTCAATAAAGATACCCAAGAACATAAGAACATAAGAATGTAGGAACACTGCAGAAGGCCTACTGGCCCATACGAGGCAGGTCCTTATCAAAACGACATCTAGAACATAAGAACATAAGAAAGGAGGAACACTGCAGCAGGCCTGTTGGCCCATACTAGGCAGGTCCTTTACAATTCATCCCACTAACAAAACATTTGCCCAACCCAATTTTCAATGCCACCCAAGAAACAAGCTCCGATGTGCAAGTCCCACTCAAATCCAACCCCTCCCACTCATGTACTTATCCAACCTAAATTTGAAACTACCCAAAGTCCTAGCCTCAATAACCCAACTAGGTAGACTGTTCCACTCATCAACTACCCTATTTCCAAACCAATACTTTCCTATGTCCTTTCTAAATCTAAACTTATCTAATTTAAATCCATTACTGCGGGTTCTCTCTTGGAGAGATATCCTCAAGACCTTGTTAATATCCCCTTTATTAATACCTATCTTCCACTTATACACTTCGATCAGGTCTCCCCTCATTCTTCGTCTAACAAGTGAATGTAACTTAAGAGTCTTCAATCTTTCTTCATAAGGAAGATTTCTAATGCTATGTATTAATTTAGTCATCCTACGCTGAATGTTTTCTAACGAATTTATGTCCATTCTGTAATATGGAGACCAGAATTGAGCTGCATAATCTAGATGAGGCCTTACTAATGATGTATAAAGCTGCAGTATGACCTCTGGACTTCTGTTGCTTACACTTCTTGATATAAATCCCAGTAATCTATTTGCCTTATTACGTACGCTTAGGCATTGCTGTCTTGGTTTAAGGTTGCTGCTTACCATAACCCCCAAGTCCTTTTCGCAATCTGTATGGCTAAGTTCTACATTATTTAACTTATAAGTGCTAGGGTTATAGACACTCCCGAGCTTCAGAACCTTGCATTTATCCACATTGAACTGCATCTGCCACTTTTCTGACCAAGAATAGAGTTTGTCTAAATCCTCCTGAAGTTCCCTAACATCTACGTTTGAATCAATTATCCTACCTATCTTCGTGTCATCGGCGAATTTGCTCATATGACTAGCAATTCCTTCATCAAGATCATTGATATATATTATAAACAACAACGGGCCCAAGACTGATCCCTGTGGAACGCCACTTGTTACTGATCCCCACTCGGATTTAACCCCATTTATGGACACTCTCTGCTTCCTGTCTGTGAGCCATGACTCGATCCACGAGAGCACCCTCCCCCCAATGCCATGAGCTGCTACTTTCTTCAACAGTCTTTGGTGCGGAACTCTATCAAATGCCTTACTAAAATCTAAGTAAACAATATCAAATTCTTTATCGTGGTCAACAGCCTCAAAAGCTTTACTGAAGAAAGTTAATAAATTAGTTAGACAAGACCGGCCTCTTGTGAATCCATGCTGAGTATCATTAATCAAGCTATGCTTATCGAGATGGCTTCTTATAATCTCAGCTATAATTGACTCTAGCAACTTGCCTACAATTGAGGTCAGGCTTATTGGGCGGTAATTTGACGGTAACGACTTGTCCCCTGTTTTAAAAATAGGAATTACATTAGCCATCTTCCACATATCAGACACTACACCTGTTTGAAGAGATAAATTAAAAATATTAGTTAATGGTTCACAGACTTCCATTTTGCATTCCTTAAGAACCCTTGAAAAAACCTCATCAGGACCCGGTGACTTATTTTGCTTCAGTCGGTCTATCTGCTTCACAACCATTTCACTAACAACTGTGATGTTACATAATTTATCTTCTTCTGATCCACTATAAAAATTAATTACCGGAATATTATTAGTGTCTTCCTGTGTAAAAACCGAGAGAAAATAATTATTTAAAATCGAGCACATTTCATTCTCTTTGTCAGTAAGATGCCCATAGTTATTTTTAAGGGGACCTATCTTATCTCTGACTTTTGTTCTATATACCTGGAAAAAACTTTTTGGATTAGTTTTAGAATCCCTAGCAACTTTAATTTCATAGTCCCTTTTAGCTTTTCTTATCCCCTTTTTAATGTCCCTCTTAATGTCAATATACTGATTCATAAGATGACCCTCGCCTCTTTTGATACGCCTATAAATTCCTTTCTTATGCCCTAGTAGATATTTCAGCCTATTATTCATCCATTTAGGGTCATTTCTATTTGATCTAATTTCCTTATAAGGGATAAACGTTCTTTGAGCAGCATGTATTGTGTTCAGAAAACTGTCATATTGATAGCTCTCTTCGTTACCCCAGTCAACAGATGATAAGTGTTCTCTAAGCCCATCGTAATCTGCTAAGCGAAAATCTGGGACTGTTACTGAGTTATCCTTACTATCATACTTCCAATCAATTCTAAATGTAATTGATTTGTGGTCGCTAGCACCCAGTTCCTCTGAAACTTCTAAATTATTAACAAGGGATTCATTGTTTGCCAGAACTAAGTCAAGCAGGTTATTTCCCCTTGTAGGTTCTGTCACAAACTGCTTCAAAAAACAATCCTGAACTACTTCTAAGAAATCGTATGATTCTAAATTCCCAGTCAAGAAATTCCAATCAATATGACTAAAGTTAAAGTCTCCTAGAATTACTACATTATCGTGCCTTGTGGCCCTAACAATTTCCTCCCATAGTAGTCTCCCTTGGTCCCTATCTAAATTTGGGGGACGGTATATCACACCTAAAATTAATTTTTCATGCCCCTCTGAAAATTCTATCCAAACAGACTCTGTATGTGTTACTTCAGACTTAATACCCGTTTTTATGCAACAGTTCAAGCGATCTCGGACATACAATGCCACCCCACCCCCCTTCCCGATACTTCTATCTACTTGGAACAATTTAAAACCCTGAATGTGACATTCTGCAGGCATGTCCCGACTTTTTGAATTAAACCACGTCTCAGTAATGGCAAATACATCTATGTTACCTGCACTAGCAACTAGTCTCAACTCGCCCATCTTATTCCTAGCACTGCGACTATTTGTGTAATAAACTTTTAATGACCCTCCTCTCTCTTTACCCTTCCTGCTCCTTTCTATTATTCCACTAAACCTATTACTGTCCTTGTCAATTAGTGCCACTGGCTTTCCAATATCCACCTCATTTTGCCTATTACTAGTTCTCCTAGTACTCATATTACTACCCTGCGACTTCACAGTTTTCCTGCAAAAACCCATACCTCTAACTAATCCTAGTTTAAAGTCCTAACAACCCCCTCAACTGAGTTAGCAAGAAAACCCACACCTGCCCTGGATAAGTGAACCCCATCCCTGGCATACATGTCATTTCGGCCATAGAAGTTGTCCCAGTTGTCAATGAATGGTACTGCATTATCCTTACAGTGTTTATCCAGCCAACAATTAATACCAATTGCTCTGGACAACCATTCATTACCAACACCTCTTCTTGGCAAAATGCCACATATAACAGGGCGCCCCCGCTTCTTCCTAATCATGTCTATAGCTGTCCTGAACTTTCTAACTAAATCCTCACTTCTACGCTTGCCAACATCATTGCCTCCAGCACTGAGGCAAATAATAGGATTGATCCCATTACCGTTCATGATGTTGTCAAGCCGGCTAACAATGTCCTCCA
This sequence comes from Cherax quadricarinatus, assembly GCF_038502225.1. Taxonomy (NCBI): domain Eukaryota; kingdom Metazoa; phylum Arthropoda; class Malacostraca; order Decapoda; family Parastacidae; genus Cherax; species Cherax quadricarinatus. The sequence goes on along the minus strand of NW_027197647.1, from coordinate 51,842 downwards.
TCCCAGCCCCAGGAAAGCATACCCTTTGTCTCCTACTCCTGTCCTTCAAGCAGAATGCCCTATCCATGTATCTAACCTGGCTATCCCCAACAACAACAATATTCTTACCTTCCTTGTTGTCGTTCGTCGTGACGATCCCAGTAGTAGACTCACATTCGTCGGGTAGCACCGAGAATGCGTTGGAGGTTTCCACGGGAGTTTCCACAGCAGTCTCTTTCTTCTTCATCGTTTCTGGCTTTCCATTCGTCTTCTTGATCGTCAACTTCGTCGTCCCCTGCTGTCCAGCCACTGACCACGATCCCTTCTTGACCTGAGGACTCGAAACAGGAGGACTACTACGAATCCTCTTGTTTTCTTCGGTCAGTCGCCGTATCTCCATCTTCGCTGCCCTCAATTCTTCCTTAAGTTGCTGGTAAAGTTGCTCGATGGAGGGCATCTTGGTTCAGTCCACGGGAGCAAACAAGACACTTCTTCACAGAGTTAAGTACAGGTCAGCACTCAAAGTACAGGTCACCACTCAAGAGCACACAAACAGGTCTTCACAGAGCTAAGTACACGTCACCACTCAAGCTAAGTACACGTCACCACTGAGCTAAGTACACGTCACCACTGACTAAGTACACGTCACCACTGGTAAGTACACGTCACCACTGACTAAGTACACGTCACCACTCAAGAAACAACTCTCGCACCCCCCAACACCAATCAAACCCAGCCCCTCCCACTCATATATTTGTCCAGTCTCTTCTTAAAGCTACCCAAGGTCCTAGCCTCTATCACCCCACTGGGAAGACTGTTCCACGCATCTACAACTCTGTTAGAAAACCAGTACTTACTTATGTCCTTTCTAAATCTAAATTTATCCAACTTAAATCCATTATTCCTGGTTCTTACCTGGTTCGACACCCTCAGTACTTTATTAATGTCTCCCTTGTTTATGCCCGTCATCCACTTATACACTTCAATGATATCTCCCCTCATTCTACGCCTCTCCAGAGAGTGGAGATTTAAGGCTTTAAGTCTATCTTCATACGGGAGGTTCCTTACACAGTAAATCATTTTAGTCATTCTTCTCTGTATGTTCTCTAATGAGTCTATGTCCATCCTGTAGTAAGGGGACCAAAACTGAGCAGCATAATCTAAATGAGGCCTCACTAGTGATGTATAGAGCTGTAAAATAACTTTTGGACTTCTGTTACTTATACTTCTTGAGATAAATCCAAGTAATCTGTTGGCCTTGTTGCGCACACTGAGGCACTGCTGTCTTGGCTTTAGATTTCTGCTTACCATGACTCCCAAGTCTTTTTCACATTCTGTATGACCAAGCTCTACTTCACCTAGATTATAGCGTCGAGGGTTATTTTCATTACCAAGGGCAAGTACCTTACACTTATCCACATTAAACTTCATCTGCCATTTCTCAGACCAAGACATTAATTTGTTCAAATCGTCCTGGAGTTCATTGATATCCTCCTCAGAGTGAATTATACGGCCTATCTTTGTATCATCAGCAAACTTACTCATGTCACTAGTAATCCCTTCATCAAGGTCATTAATGTAAATTATGAACAAGAGAGGGCCTAAAACTGATCCTTGTGGAACGCCACTAGTGACTAATCCCCATTCAGATTTCACTCCATTAATGGTAACTCTCTGCTTTCTATTGGTAAGCCATGCCTCAATCCATGCTAGAACTTTACCTCCTATACCATGAGCTGCCACTTTTCTTAAGAGTCTCTTGTGAGGTACTCTGTCGAAGGCTTTACTAAAATCCAAATAAACAATATCATATTCCTTATCACTGTCAACTGCCTCAAATGTTCTATTGAAGAACGTCAGTAAGTTTGTCAGGCAGGAACGACCTCTCGTGAATCCATGCTGAGATTCATTTATCAAGTTATGCTCTTCAAGGTGACTTCTGATAATGTCAGCTATAATTGATTCTAATAACTTGCCCACTATAGATGTCAGGCTTATTGGACGGTAATTTGAAGGAGTGGACTTATCCCCTGATTTGAATATAGGAACCACATTAGCCATCTTCCACATCTCTGGCACAACACTGGTAAGGATGGACGCATTGAATACACTCGTTAATGGCTGACTAAGCTCCATCTTGCATTCCTTAAGTACCCTTGAAAACAACTCATCGGGTCCCGGGGACTTATTTTGTTTCAGTTTGTCTATCTGTTTAATAAGAGTTGCACATGTGTCTAATTTATCAACATGTCGGTTCTCTGAACCATTCATCTACAAACCTGTCAGACACTGCAACTTCTTGGGATCTTAATACTTAGGAATTCTTCGCTTGCCTAATTCTTGGGCACAGCCTACTTCCACATTGAACAAATGTGACACCACCTATGACTGCTGCACCTCTCCTGCCATACGGTTTATAAGCTGCTTCTCCGCTCATCTGCCGTATTCTACTCAAGATTGATGGACTGAACACATCGACTCAAGGTTGAGGGACTGACTACCTCATTCTCCTCCTGTTCTTCAAGTTTCTCCTACGTATGGACTGATGAAGCCACTGTGTGGCGAAACGTTTCTTCAATAAAGATACCCAAGAGTTGAAAGTTAAGACACATGTGCAACATCTGGATATCTTTATTGTAGACGTTTCGCCATCCAGTGGCTTTATCAATACAGATTCTAGGACATAATAGGAAGACAGTAGAACTATATACAAAAGATGAGGTAATCAGTCCCTCGGCCTTGGAGTTAGTGTTCACAGCATCGTGGTGGAGGAGAGTCTGGAGCAAAGGCAAGAAGACTGGCGCTTTTTATAGGCGTCATTGAAAAGGACGGGCAGCAGACGAGGGCAGTCACTGGTAGGCGGGATTCCCCAGTGGAAGTAGGTCCTTCCCAAAGAGATGGGTTAGTTGCAGCAGCCGTGAAGAAGGTCTTGTAGATGTCCTCTGAACCAAGATTCCATGATGTTGCAGTGTCTGACAAGTTGTGCAAGAAAGGTATAAAATACCGACAATATGACAATATTGTCGGTATTTTATACCTTTCTTGCACAACATACCCAAGAGTTGCACACGTAAACGGGTTGGGCAAATCTTTTTGTTAGCAGACTTGAGTTTGAGAAGGACCTGAGTTCCTGCTTTCTTATGAGGTCAGGTGGGATGAGATAACATTGAGGGTATATAAAGAGGATGAGTTTGTAGTTATGCATAGTTTTTCCGAAGGTGCATCAGTTAAGACTGAGCCAATCATTCTTCCTGCTAATTTACCTAGAAGAAAAGAACATTTGGTTATGTTTTTACGCAACATGGGGATTCCTTTGTCGACACCTCTTGGTTATGTCCAACACAGCGTTTCGAGAACCGCTGTGGTTCCCAAACCTGAAAACACAAATGTTACTTGGTGTCACACCGGACCTTTTGGTGCTACAGTATGTCAATATTGTTCTTGTATGTCTGTCCCCAGTAGTAGTCCGAGACACCATTCTCCGCAGCGTAAGCACTGTTCTAGGGCACGTTATCACCCTTATTTACAGTCATTTGACACGCATGTTCCCCAGTATGTATCACATGTCCCAACTGTACACCAGATAGTTCCTGACTAATCGATCACACAGTTGCTCTACAGTCAAGAAGACTCTCTTCGACCCCGCCGGGGTGTAGAATTTATATTCCACAAACATCACATCCTTTTCACAATGCTGTCGAATCGTGTGAAAATCAAGCCTGTGAATGGTGCAATAAATGACTCTTCGAAGTTAGCTTTAGCTACCGTCGTTAAGACCCGCCTGCAGATCAAATTTACGGCAATCCACTCTCTGAAGGACTTCTTCATTGTCGTCTGCACAGACGACACGGAAGCATCAAAACTTATGGACGACTCTTCAATCAGGACCCTACAAACACAACAGTTCACTCTATCCCCGTCTCCATTCTTGAAGTCGAAACGTTCGGTCTTTGTGAAAAGACTGGACAATATGGTCACCTCTCTCTCTACTGAAGCACTGAAGACATCTATTGAGGAACAAAACACCTGGGCCTCGGTAGACAGCATCTACAAGATCCCTAACGCCTCATCTATGCTAAAGATTACATTTTCAGACATCTCCATGGCTGCCCAAGCTCTCTCTGACGGTCTGGCCATCTCATATTACCACATTCACGCTAGTCATATAGAACAAGAACGTTTCACATACATCTCCCACTGCTGGACCTGCTACTCCTATAAACACACCACCAAGGATTGCCCCATCAAGGATAAGAAGTTTTGTTCAAAATGTGGGAATGATGGACACGATTTCAGATCCTGCACCATTACTACAGCACCAATTTGTCTTAACTGCAAGGGTAATCATCATACCCTTGCAGCTAAGTGCCCAATCAGGAAAGAAATCATACTGAAGAAAACTAAAGTTCTGAAGAACACCTCCAATTCACCGACATACGCTGCAATAACCAAACCACAAACCGACACCACCAAGACTCTACACGCTAATCTACAGGCACCATCGCCAAGCAACTCCCTCTCTCCACTCCCAGACGGAGATTCCTCGAAGGTGCTGTACTGCATGGTGTATGCACACCTTGCAAACGCAGCAAACCCCGGCACTTTCAACACCACTATTAACGAACTATTCCGTCTGAATAACATGCCTGCCTTCAATTTTCCGGACTCCACACCTTCAGCAGACATACTCAAGATCCTTCCCAACGTCCTGAACTTTACTGCACCTGCAGACCTGTCTCCTGCCCAAGCAACTGCTCCTGCAACTTCTATAACCACTTCCACCGCTGACAACGTTGATCATGTTGCCTCAACCACCGTCTCCCATCTCACCCAGCCTGCTGTTACACAACCATTACACCTTACAGCTGCTCCTGTCGACCCTCAGTCACCGGCTACCACCATTGTAGATTCTCCCAATGAATCCACTCCAGAAGAGGAAGATAACGACGACTCCAGTAAACCCTCATGGGAAAACCTTACCTTTTACACTTCTTCAAATACTGACACCATGACCTGTACTGAACTCTACAAAAGCCTCGGTGCTGGAACAGTCAAGTATGCATGTGAATCACCTCTTCACTTCACACTCACCCAAGTTCTTGAGTTCATCAAGCCTCTACGTTTCACCTTCAGTAACAAAGCTAAACTATACCACCTATCTAGAAGCAGCTTCAAAAAGTTCGAAAATGGCTCCATTGCTAACCTGCCTCCTCAGTTACTCCTATAACTCCCATATGTGTTCTACCCTCTGATGTGACCTAGCCTGCTGCCAGCTACTCAAGATTCAAGACTTCAACTACCACAAGTTCAATGCAACAGTCCCTGCTATTCCTGTTCTCAAGTCTGCCCCACGATCGCCTTAGCTGCTGGGTTAAGCCCTGGCTCTATTTCTCTGACTAAGAACACTCCTCTCCAGAGCTATTCTTCATCTGTCCCGTCTTCCCCGCTCATCCCATTGGGATCTTACCTGAACTTGTTTGCTTTGCTTGCTAGTTATGCATAGTTTTTCCGAAGGTGCATCAGTTAAGACTGAGCCAATCATTCTTCCTGCTAATTTACCTAGAAGAAAAGAACATTTGGTTATGTTTTTACGCAACATGGGGATTCCTTTGTCGACACCTCTTGGTTATGTCCAACACAGCGTTTCGAGAACCGCTGTGGTTCCCAAACCTGAAAACACAAATGTTACTTGGTGTCACACCGGACCTTTTGGTGCTACAGTATGTCAATATTGTTCTTGTATGTCTGTCCCCAGTAGTAGTCCGAGACACCATTCTCCGCAGCGTAAGCACTGTTCTAGGGCACGTTATCACCCTTATTTACAGTCATTTGACACGCATGTTCCCCAGTATGTATCACATGTCCCAACTGTACACCAGAATATTTCTCAGCAGCAATATCTCAAAAGTATTCATCGGAACATACAACGTCGGTATTCATCAGGAATGCCGTTGTGTATTCCACAACAGTATACATCACAACTCCAGAATTTGAATGAAGTAGAAGAAAGTGTTAACAGAGATGCTAATCACCCGGTAGAAGACAATGGTGATGCTGCCTTTGTCGATGGTAATAGTGATAATATGTGTGATAATCAAAATTATGGAGCTTTCAATACTTATAAGGACGAGTCTATTTCTGATGAGAATCATTTAAACCAGGATATGAGTGTTGTTGATCATAGTACAGACGATGATGATGAAGTAGGTAATGATGCCCATAGTGAGGATGACTCTATTATTGATGAGGATCATTTAAGCGAATATGGAAGTGTTGGTGTTGAAGAGCAAGACGAACTTCTTAATGATGGTCAAGATAACAACATATACGATAAGCAAAGTTATGGAGGCGACTCAGTGACTGATGAGGACCCCTTAAGTGACGACACTAGAGTAAGCGACGACGGGAGTACGAGCGAATTTGTCAGTATAAGTGAAGATGACCAGTTCATATATTCTACAGAAATATAATACAAATGTAAAAAAAATACAAATGTTATCGAAAATTATTAATAAAGTGACCATAAAAGATCCTGTTTAATTATTCAGACCACTGATTTCCTGTTTTTGCCCATCAGCTGTTGTGACTCCTTAATAAAAATGTTTTCGGTGTCTGATTTAATCGAATTTCATTAGTTTTACAAATTTTGTGTAGTGTGAAATTTTCATTCCACTCCAGTCACATTAAAAACATTTCAGTCTTCCTCTTCTTAATTGCTTTAATAGGTACTATAATGTCTATATAAGTATAGATTACACAACTGCTCAAAAAAGCGATCACCTCAGGAATTTCGACGAACTAATTAGAAAACCTCCATGCAACATCTGTCAGGCTGCATTTGTAGTATGTACCGTTCAAGTGAGGTAAGTTCCTTGATCTGGGGAGTTGGATCTATGCTCAAGTTCACCCCCCCCATTCCCACACACGCAGGTGCTACATAATCCCACAGGTTTAGCGCTCCCCCATGGTTGTATAAATAGTTGGAGTATGCAGCATGTTAAGAAACTAGAGAAAGTGCAGGTGTCACTGCTCTAGTCTGCGGTAAACTAGAGGCTCTTCAAAAATAAAATGAACTATCAACATTTACTAGTGTTTAATTAACTATTTTGTGATTTTTCGAATCAAAATTTGTTTAAAAAAACCGCCGATATATTTTTTTATAAAATATAAGTAACCTACTGAACAAGTCAATGTTCCTGTTTTGTCTATTATGTATGATTACGTGTTCCCCTAGATTACTTAAACCCCATAATGATTTGGCATTTCCCTTGATCCTAATAATCAGGCATAAAAATTACTTCTCTGTTCATTTAGATAAAAACTTGCTTAATCTTCCTGGCCAAGAATTGTTTCGACACCATAATTATCCATCTACGAGCATTCGATCCTGAGGTATTCAGTACGCACGTAAAAATGTCTGCTCTTTTGAAAATTGGCGCCTACTGATTTAACGTTCAAAATACAATGTATTTATAAACATTTTTCTTTGTGAATTATTTCTGTACTGTTAAGTTATGGTGTGTGATCAAGGTAAACGTGGGTCAGAGAATGGTACCTCTCATAGAAGGTACCTGTCAGCGAATCCAAGATTATTTGTAAATAGGGTTAGGAGCAGGATCATGCAAGGAGTAGAAAAGGTTGTGTTGGTTTGTGGGTCTGCGAATGTCTTCGTCAAGGAGAGAGGTCCAGTAGTCATGTCGTGTCTCAAGTTTGTCTATCTGTCTGTCACTGAGCGTCTTCCAGTACAGATTCAGCGCAGGGATGTCTAATTGGGCATGGAGAGACTCGCTTGTGGCGAAATTCTCCCATCTGACATCAAGCACCCAGCGAAGCGCCTTGTTCTGGACCCGCTGCAGTTTAAGTAAGTTTGATTTTGCTGGAAGAGAGAGGGCTAGAGGAGAGTAAGTTATCAGAGGACGTATTAGAGATTTGTAGAGGTGTAGTTTGGTGCGTTGAGAGGCATGTTTCAGCTTGTAGAGGCCCGCAAGGGCCTTACTAGCTATTGCATGCCTCGAGTGAATGTGTCCGTGTAAACGAAGAAGGTAGTCAAGATTAACGCCAAGGACAGTGACAGATTGTGTGATGGGGATGTAAGTGTGGGTGTCAGCTGTTCTGAGCTCGACAGGTAATGGAGGATCACGTTTCCCGTAGTTAAAACACGTAATGCTGGATTTAGCTGCATTGGTTTTGATCCTCCATTTTTGTTCCCAGATGGCTACCCTGTCGACCTCATTTTGTGTTTTGTGTGAGTGTATCTATATTGGCATGAGTGATAAGTTGTGTAATGTCGTCTGCATAGGCTAGTGTGATGGAGTTGTGGTATACAGGTGTTGGAATGTCGTTAGTGTATAAAATGTAGAGGGTAGGGGAGAGGACAGATCCCTGGGGTACTCCGGCATTTAGTGTGAAGTAGTCAGAGTAACAGCCTTTGGTTTTTATTCTCATGGTACGGCCGTCAAGGAAGTTGCAGAGGAGTTTACGAGTAGTGAGAGGCAGGTTAAAGTTAGTACAGAGTTTGTACTTGAGCCCTTGGTGCCAGACAGTGTCAAAACATTTTTCAACGTCTTTTGCAACCAGGGCTGTCCTGTTTCTTTGTTTTGTGTTGATGTGGATGTAGTTGAGAATGATATTAATGGCATCCTGTGTGGATCTGTGTGTTCTGAAGCCAAATTGGCCACCAGAAAATAGAGAAGTGTGTTCCAGGTATCTGCGAAGGCGATGATTGATGAGTTTTTCAAAGAGTTTTTGAGGAGGCATTGAGGAGGTTTGTGTAGGCAGTAATGGAAGGTGTTTCAGGATAATATAGTTTAGGCCAGAGGCCCCAGGGGCCTTGGGAGGAAGGTGTCTGAGGAGGGTTTTAACGTCTGTGTTGGTGAAAGGAGTGTCAAGTTCTTGGGAGGAGGTAAGAGAGTCCAGATGGATGTGGCTGTCTGGTGTTGTTTCGTGTGTGTGTAGTGTTCCAGTGTTCTATGTTCTGAATGTGTTGGATAGAGTTAGGGTGGGGTAGGTGAGGGTGGAAGATGTTCTCCCAGATGTGTTTGAAGATGTTACTAGCAGCCTTCGGGTCTGAAATGTGTGTGTTGTTGTGGGTGATGTGTTTGAATTTGTTGGTGGGAGTGGTGTCTCTGATTTTTTTTGATAAAGTTCCAGAATGCTTTATTGTTTTTGATACGCTGTTTGTCCCCTTGTAGTATGAGCTGTGAAAAGTAATTGTTGTGGTCTTGGTCTAGACTGTGTAGAATGTTGTTTCTGAGGTAAGTGAGATCTAATCGGACTTGATTAAATCTGTGTGTGTTGTAGAGAAAGCGGTTGTGCTATAAGATAATTAGTCTTCTTGTTCTGATTGAGAGTTTGAAGGAATAACGAGTGGTGAGGGTTTTTTTGGTATTGCGGTGTTGGCTGCTTGTGTAATGGTGTCTTGGATGAGAGCAAGTTGAGTGTCAATGTCAGAGATGGGTTTGGGTTTGTTGTTGTAGTCATAGGTGAGGTTAGTATTGTCTATGTGCTGTTTGAAGGCATCCCAGCCAGCGTTCTTGCAGGAGAAGGAAGGTGTGGACGGGATTAGGATAGGGTTGGAGGAGATGTGTAAGATGACGGGAATGTGATCAGAGCCTGTAATAGGACCAGGTGATATGTAGTGTTGAAAGAGAGAGCTGGCTCGGTTTGCCAGAATGATGTCGGGTTTGCCTTGGCCAGTGTGATTGTAGGTGTTGAAGTCTGGGCCAAGGTGAATTAGGTGTTTGTGGTTTGTGAAGTTGAGTTATTGGTGATCAAGTTGGTTATTACTGGTGTGATGAAAGGCGGTGTGTTTGGCATTCATATCAGCTAGTAGGTATGTTGGTGTGTTGGTGTAGTTGAAGACTACGTGAAGGTCGTGTATGTTGAGAATAGTGTTTGGGCGAACATAGGTAGTGAAAAAGATAAAGGGGCCAAGGTGGGTGTGTATTCTGACTGCAAGACAGTGTTGTTGTATAAAAGGGATTGGGAGAAATTCGTGTTTTATGTTGGATTTGACAAGGATGGCAACCCCATCGTGGGGATCATAGGGGGACTGTAGTGCAGTATAACCATAATGGCGGATACGTTGAGGGGCTTTGAGGCAGGTACTGTTTAGCAAAACAATATCTGGCCTCTCTGCTTCAAGGAGCTCTGCCAGTAGGTGTCTAATTGTAAAATAAGAACGTACGTTGAACTGAATCATCTTAAACATGATTTAATGGTTTCGTCATAGCAAAGTTAATGTCGGGGGAGGAATTTGGATTAAAGCCTGTGATAGTGGTGCCATCAGTGGATGTGTGTTTGTAGGTGCTACGGACCCGTTTCTTGGAAGGGGAGGAAGAGATGGATCTGTTTTTATGTTCTTTGGTCAGTCTGTCAGAAGTTGGGGCAGGTTTAGGTTTGAGTAGATTTTGGATGAAGTTTTGGTTGTGGTGGAGGAGTGGGCGAAGGTGGATGCAGAGGAAGTGGAAGCTTTAGTAGGCGATGAGGAAGAGGAAGCTATGGTAAGGGATGAGGAAGTGGAAGCTTTGGAAGGGGAAGACGAAGTGAGTAAGGATATGGGGGGAGGGGTGGTCGTAGCAGCAGCAGTATGGGTGCTGGTGGGAGGTGTAGAAGTAGTGAAGAGGGGTAGGGGAGGAGGAGAACTGGTGGGAGTAGGAAGTGGGGGGGTGGGAGAGAGGAAGGAGGGAGAGGTTGTAGGAGACTTAGAAGAGAAGCAGGAAGGAGGGATAATTAAAGAGGGAAGATTGTTAGCAGACAAGATTAGGTTAAGGACATGTGAGTAGTCTGATTGGTAAGCTTGAGAGATTACCATCGCAGAGTGGGCAGCAGTGGCGAGTTGACAGTTTTGTAGTCTAGTGTGGGTGTAGGTGTAGAAGGAGAAGTGCTTGTAGTCTGTGTGTTGGTATTTGATGTGTGTAGAGTAGAAGAGGTAGACCAAGTGCGTGGGGAGGCCCAGGCATTTGGGGTAGGGGAGGGAGGTGTGGAAGGGGAGAGAGGTGCAGGGAAGGGGATGGGGAGGGAGGGAGGTTGGCTTGCTCTGAGGGAGGAGAGAATATCCTTTCTAGAAGGGCAGGAATTTGCAACTGCAGTGTGTGACCCGCCGCAGTTAGAACATTTAAGGGGGAGGTTGCAAGTATTCCAGAAGTGGCCAGTTGCAGAACATCTGGAGCAGACTTGTGTAGATGTGCATGTGTTTTTGTCGTTCTGCTTGAAGGATAGGAGTAGGAGGCAGAGAGTGTGTATTCCTGGGGCTGGGATGAAGGATATTGTTAGCCGTCTGGATGACATCATGAGAGGTAATGGGAGAAATCCTTTTATCTGTGTCAGTGCTGGAGGCAATGATGTTGGCAGACGTAGGAGTGAGGACATGATTAGCAGGTATAGGTCAGCAGTAAAGGAGGAAGGGTGGGAAACCTGTCATATGTGGCATTTTGCCAAGGAGAGGAGTTGGAAATGAATGGTTGTCCAGAGCAATTGGTGTCAATTGCTGGCTGGACAAATACTGTAAGGAAAATGCAGTAACATTCATTGACAACTGGGACCTCTTCAATGGCAGAAAAGACATGCATGCCAGGGATGGGGTTCATTTATCTAGGTGTGGGGTGGGAGCACTGGCCAACGCAGTGGAGGGAGCTGTTAGGTCTTTAAACTAGGAATGGATAGTGGTATGGGTTTTGATGGGAAAACAGTGAAGTCGCAGTGTAGTAATATGAGTACTAGGAGAACTAGTAATAGGCAAAATGAGGTGGATATTGGAAAGCCAGTGGCTCTATTTGACAAGGACAGTAATAGGTTTAGTGGAATAACAGAAAGGAGCAGGAAGGGTAAAGACAGAGGAGGGTCTTTAAATATATATTACACAAATAGTCGCAGTGCTAGGAATAAGATGGATGAGTTGAGACTGGTTGCTAGTGCAGGCAACATTGATGTATTTGCCTTAACTGAGACGTGGTTTAATTAAAAAAGTCGGGACATGCCTCCGGAATGTCACATTCAATGTTTTAAATTGTTCCAAGTAGATAGAAGTGTCGGGAAGGGGGGTGGGGTGGCATTGTATGTCCGAGATCGCTTGAACTGTTGCATAAAAACCGATATTAAGTCTGAAGTAACACATACAGAGTCTGTTTGGATAGAATTTTCAGAGGGGCATGAAAAATTAATTTTAGGTGTGATATACAGTCCCCCAAACTTACATAGGGACCAGGGGAGACTACTATGGGAGGAAATTGTTAAGGCCACAAGGCACGATAATGCAGTAATTCTAGGAGACTTTAACTTTAGTCATATTGATTGGAATTTCTTGACTGGGAATTTAGAATCATACGACTTCTTAGAAGTAGTTCAGGAATGTTTTTTGAAGCAGTTTTTGACAGAACCTGCAAAGGGTAATAACCTGCTTGACTTAGTTCTGGCAAACAATGAATCCCTTGTTAATAATTTAGAAGTTTCAGAGGAACTGGGTGCTAGCGACCACAAATCAATTACATTTAGCATTGATTGGATGTATGATAGTAGCGATAACTCAGTAACAGTCCCAGATTTTCGCTTAGCAGATTACGATGGGCTTAGAGAACACTTATCATCTGTTGACTGGGGTAACGAAGAGAGCTATCAATATGACAGTTTTCTGAACACTACACATGTGGCTCAAAGAACGTTTGTCCCGTATAACGAAATTAGATCAAATTGAAATGACCCAAAATGGATGAATAATAGGCTGAAATATCTATTAGGGCATAAGAAAGGAATTTATAGGCGTATCAAAAGAGGTGAGGGCCATCTTATGAATCAGTACATTGACATTAAGAGGGACATTAAAAAGGGGATAAGAATAGCTAAAAGGGACTATGAAATTAAAGTTGCTAGGGATTCTAAAACTAACCCAAAAAGTTTTTTCCAGGTATATAGAACAAAAGTTAGAGATAAGATAGGTCCCCTTAAAAATAACTATGGGCATCTTACTGACAAAGGGAATGAAATGTGCTAGATTTTAAATCATTATTTTCTCTCGGTTTTTACACAGGAAGACACTAATAATATTCCAGTAATTAATTTTTATAGTGAGCCAGAAGATAAATTATGCAACATCACAGTCACTAGTGAAATGGTTGTGAAGCATTTAGACCGACCGAAGCAAAATAAGTCGCCGGGTCCTGATGAGTTTTTTTCAAGGGTTCTTAAAGAATGCAAAATGGAACTCTGTTAACCATTAACTAATATTTTTAATTTATCTCTTCAAACAGGTGTAGTGTCTGATATGTGGAAGATGGCTGATGTAATTCCTATTTTTAAAACAGGGGACAAGTCGTTACCATCAAATTACCGCCCAGTGAGCCTGACCTCAATTGTAGGCAAATTACTAGAGTCAATTATAGCTGAGATTATAAGAAGCCATCTCGATAAGCATAGCTTGATTAATGATACTCAGCATGGATTCACAAGAGGCCGGTCTTGTCTAACTAATTTATTAACTTTCCTCAGTAAAGCTTTTGAGGCTGTTGACCACGATAAAGAATTTAATATTATTTACTTAGATTTTAGTAAGGCTTTTGATAGAGTTCCGCACCAAAGACTGTTAAAGAAAGTGGCAGCTCATGGCATTGGGGGAAGGGTGCTCTCGTGGATCGAATCATGGCTCACAGACAGGAAGCAGAGAGTGTCCATAAATGAGGTTAAATCCGAGTGGGGATCAGTAACAAGTGGCGTTCCACAGGGATCAGTCTTGGGCCCGTTGTTGTTTATAATATATATCAATGATCTTGATGAAGGAATTCTAGTGATATGAGCAAATTCGCCGATGACACGAAGATAGGTAGGATAATTGATTCAAACGTAGATGTTAGGGAACTTCAGGAGGATTTAGACAAATTGAACATTAAAATGGTATAAAATACCGACAGATTGTTAGGTAAGACACATATGCAACAGTTAGGTATCTTTATTTCGAAACGTTTCGCCTACACAGTAGGCTTCTTCAGTCGAGTACAGAAAAGTTGATAGAAGCAGAAGATACTTGAAGACGATGTAATCAGTCCATCACCCTTAAAGTTTTGAGGTGGTCAGTCCCTCAGTCTGGAGAAGAGCATTGTTCCGTTGTCTGAAACAATATGAAGTTGAAGTGACAGAATGGGGCCTTATATAGTGCCAGGAGGTGAGACGTAGGTTGCTTTGGGAGGGCAGGTCCCTCTCAAACCCAGCCGTTCTCACTAGTAGAGGTTGTCGAAGTTGATGGTCTGTACCAAGATACCGTTGTTTCAGACAACGGAACAATGCTCTTCTGCAGACTGAGGGACTGACCACCTCAAAACTTTAAGGGAGATGGACTGATTACATCGTCTTCAAGTATCTTCTGCTTCTATCAACTTTTCTGTACTCGACTGAAGAAGCCTACTGTGTAGGCAAAACGTTTCGAAATAAAGATACCTAACTGTTGCATATGTGTCTTACCTAACAATCTGTCGGTATTTTATACCATTTTAATGTTCATTCTGTCAGACACTGCAACACAAGGGTATCTTGGTACAGACCATCAACTTCGACAACCTCTACTAGTGAGAACGGCTGGGTTTGAGAGGGACCTGCCCTCCCAAAGCAACCTACGTCTCACCTCCTGGTACTATATAAGGCCCCATTCTGTCACTTTAACTTCATATTGTTTCAGACAACGGAACAATGCTCTTCTCCAGACTGAGGGACTGACCACCTCAAAACTTTAAGGGTGATGGACTGATTACATCGTCTTCAAGTATCTTCTGCTTCTATCAACTTTTCTGTACTCGACTGAAGAAGCCTACTGTGTAGGCGAAACGTTTCGAAATAAAGATACCTAACTGTTGCATATGTGTCTTACCTAACAAGACACATATGCAACAGTTAGGTATCTTTGAAGATTGAGACACTTATGCAGCATATGGGAATCTTTATTCAGGAAACGTTTCGCCACACAGTGGCTTCATCAGTCCAATACAAAGAGGAAGGCGTAAGGAGAGGAGGAGTATGAGGTAATCAGTCCCTCAGCCTGGAGTCGATGTGTTCAGTCCATCAATCTTGTAGAATGTACAGCATAGGGCCATAGACGTGGCTTATATACTGTAGTGAGGTGAGGTGAAGCAGGCGGAGGCGGGGTCATAGTGGTACCATCCACTAGTCGAAGTAGGTCTTCGTCCAAAGGTAAGACACATATGCAACAGTTAGGTATCTTTATTCCGAAACGTTTCGCCTACACAGTAGGCTTCTTCAGTCGAGTACAGAAGAAGCCTACTGTGTAGGCGATACGTTTCGAAAGATACCTAACTGTTGCATATGTGTCTTACCTAACAATCTGTCGGTATTTTATACCATTTTAATGTTCATTCTGTCAGACACTGCAACACAAGGGTATCTTGGTACAGACCATCAACTTCGACAACCTCTAGTAGTGAGAACGGCTGGGTTTGAGAGGGACCTGCCCTCCCAAAGCAACCTACGTCTCACCTCCTGGCATTATATAAGGCTCCATCCTGTCACTTCAGCTTCATATTGTTTCAGACAACGGAACAATGCTCTTCTCCAGACTGAGGGACTGACCACCTCAAAACTTTAAGGGTGATGGACTGATTACATCGTCTTCAAGTATCTTCTGCTTCTATCAACTTTTCTGTACTCGACTGAAGAAGCCTACTGTGTAGGCGAAACGTTTCGAAATAAAGTTACCTAACTGTTGCATATGTGTCTTACCTAACAATCTGTCGGTATTTTATACCATTTTAATGTTCACTTCGTCCAAAGGTTGAACAAGTGTTGAAGAATTCTTTGTAACAAGATCCCATGATTGTAATAGAGTTGGTAGAATTACCGACAATATATAAAGTAAAAGGACACAAGTGCAACTAATGTGACATTTTATTGTGGCAACGTTTCGCTCTTCAGGAGCTTTATCAAGCCATTAATGGCTTGATAAAGCTCCTGAAGTGCGAAACGTTGCCACAATAAAATGTCACATTAGTTGCACTTGTGTCCTTTTACTTTACAAGATCCCATGATGCTGCAGTGTCTGACAGTTGTGATGAATGGTTTGAAAAACCGACAAGTTGAAGATTGAGTGGCGAAACGTTTCCTGAATAAAGATTCCCATATGCTGCATAAGTGTCTCAATCTTCAACTTGTCGGTTTTTCAAACCTTTCATCACAGTTAGGTATCTTTATTTCGAAACGTTTCGCCTACACAGTAGGCTTCTTCAGTCGAGTACAGAAAAGTTGATAGAAGCAGAAGTCTGAAACAATATTGTTTCAGACTACGGAACAATGCTCTTCTCCTGACTGAGGGACTGACCACCTAAAACTTTAAGGGTGATGGACTGATTACATCGTCTTCAAGTCTCTTCTGCTTCTATCAACTTTTCTGTACTCGACTGAAGAAGCCTACTGTGTAGGCGAAACGTTTCGAAATAAAGATACCTAACTGTTGCTTATGTGTCTTACCTAACAACCTGTCGGTATTTTATACCATTTTAACAGACACGTACTTGCCTGGCGCAGGATACTGAGGAGGTAAACTGTATGTCCTGAGTGGCGGCGAGACTGGCTGTATGGTGTGCAGTCAACAGGCGAAAAGAATTCAGGCAGCAACAGGCTTCCTGCCCTTGGGTAGGCAACCACCGACGCACCAATCCTGATGGTGGAGTGGAAGACGAAGGTTCAGCAAGCACTACTCTAAGCGAAGTCTCTCCCAACACGGGGTAATTCGAGAGAGGCGAGATATTCGATGTGTGAGTGATGTGTTAGGTAAGCACACGTCACCACTCGAGCTAAGTCACAAACGAGGAATTCAGCACCGTGATTGACTGTGTTGACCTACCTGGGGTGGAAGGTACGTGAGTATTTATAGTCAGGTTCAGAATGTTGAGGTCAGGTGGAGAATGCTGCATCTGATGATCTACCGGGTGGGGTTATATTTTCACCATATGCTTTTGTAAGCACTGCTACATGCTGTGGCACAGAATCAACCAATGTTGAACACATTTTGGCAAGTTCGTCGTGGTACCAGGTACCACGATTTAGCTTTTCCACAGTTGAACAGTCCATTTTTTCTATTTTGCATTTGGTTATTGCCCATAGATTCTCAAATGGGCTGAGATCAGGAGAGTTTCCAGGTCAGTTTAGAACGCTTAGACCACTCTCCATGAAGAATTTCATCATTTCTCTGGAATTGTGACACTGAGCAAAAGGCTGTTCGAAAATGCCTTCTTTACCAGAAAAAGTCTTTATTTGCAATGGGAAGCAAATGAGTTTCTAGTATTCCCTTACTTAAAGAGGCTATTAATAGAGTATTCAAGAGGTTGCTAGTAGAATTACAGTAAATCAACCATTCAAATCATTATGAAGCTGTGTGTAGTCTGCAATAAATCAAACAAACGGGCTTCCACATGGATAAATTGTCATTTTTGTGGAAATTGGTGTCACGCCCCTTGTGCAGATATCCAAGAACTAGCTACAAGCAGTATTAAAACAGGGAAGTGTTTTTGGGTATGCCCAAAGGAGATAAATCTGTGGACTAAAATCACAAGGGTATTAAAAGAGGATAACATCAAAGCTGCTTTCATAGACAACCTGGAAGCTTTCTACAACAGATGGGAACATAAAAAGTCTGGGCTGAATGGTACTGCCCTTGATACTGGCCATGTAGTCAGAAACTGTAAGGCTGGAGGTGATGTCCTGGTAGTCAGTAAATGTGGGGCTGATAGTGCTGTCCTGGGAGACAGTAATGAAGAAGCTGGAGATGCTGTCCTGGGAGACAGTAATGGTGAAGTTGGAGATGCTGTCCTGGGAGACAGTAATGGTGAAGCTGGAGGTGCTGTCCTGGGAGACAGTAATGGTGAAGCTGGAGATTTTGTCCAGGTAGTCGGGAATTATACGCAGGAAGGAATGCATATAAATGACCTCATAGGGGACAGGAGCCGTAGTGGGGAAACAAGTGAAGTCAAAGATAAGATAAAACCAATATTGCAAACAAGAAATACAACAGGAAATAGCAAACAAGAGGACTCCACTAGCAATAGTGAGGATATATTACCAAAAACAACTGGTGGGAGCTCCATTGTTGGTGCTAGGGAAGACAGGAATAAGACAGGTAAACATGCACCAACAGGGAATACAGTCACAGAAACCCAAGGCAAACGAAACCAAGCCTGTGCACATACTATGCACTTGGTATCTGCAGACATGGGAAATCTGGAAAAACAGATGGGACGTGCAACTATGACCACCCTAGAAAATGCCGTGCCCATATGACAACAGGAAAATGCAAACTCCCTTCCTGTAAGCTTTTTCACCCTGAAATGTGTACCTCTTCAGTACAGGAAAGACTGTGCTATAACTTAAATTGCCAGGCACACCATCTAAAGGGGACAAAAAGATACAAAACATCCAGGCCATGGGAAAACCTGGGTAGCCACAGCCACTCAAGAGGGAGAGGTTTTTTAGTGCCAGGAAGGAAAAAAAACTGGCAGGAAATGGCAGAAATTGTACACCAAATCCAGTCATTCCTGGAGTGGAACCACAGTCGATGGGCTCCACTCCAAACCAACAGATACAGATACTAATGCCGGAAAAAAAATCCCCCCCCCAGTACCAACAATACCACCAGTCCGATGACATTCTTCTTTGCAAATATACAGGGTCTAAAGCCAGCAACAAACAACAAAATACCTTTCATCCGTGGTCTCCTTGCAGAGGCAAAGCCAATGTTCGCGGCTTTCACTGAGACCCACATAAAGGATCACTTAGACAACGAAATATGGATCCCAGGTTACAACCTATACAGATGTGACAGAGTGAACAGGCAAAAGGGGAGGGGGGGGGGTTGGCCTGTACATTGCAGAGTCACTTGTTTGCACAGAACTGCTTAATGCCTCAAATGATGTAGTGGAAGTTTTAGCAGTAAAGGACGAGAACCAAAACCTAGTCATTGTGGTAGTCTAGAAGCCTCCGGATGCAACATCCCAGCAATTCCAGGAACAGCTGTTAAAAATTGACCACTGTCTGGAAAATCTTCCAGCTCCTGCACCCAACATCTTGCTCCTGCGGGATTTCAACTTAAGGCACCTAAAATGGAGGAATATAGCAAATAATATTGTTGCAGTAATAACACCAGGAGGCACCTCTGATGAAAACTCACACTCACACGAGCTTTTAAATCTCTGCACAAAATTCAATTTAAACCAGCAAATAATAGAGTCTATTAGAATGGAGAATACACTAGACCTCATCTTCACTAACAATGATGATCTGATAAGAAATGTCACCATATCAAAAACAATATACTCAGATCACAACATAATTGAGGTTCAGGCATGTATGCGCAGAGCCCTAGACCGACAAAATGAGATTAGTCACGAGGGAGCATTCACCAAATTCAACTTCAATAACAAAAACATAAAGTGGGACCAAGTAAACCAAGTCCTAACCGATATAAGCTGGGAAGATATACTAAGCAACACAAACCCCAACTTATGCCTAGAACAGATTAACTTGGTGGCACTCGATGTATGCACAAGACTTATTCCTCTAAGAAAAAGGAGGAGTAGATGTAAAATAGAAAGAGACAGGCGCTCTCTTTACAGGCGACGGAAAAGAATAACAGAGCGGCTAAAAGAGGTCAATCTATCTGAAATGCGTAGGGAGACACTGGTCAGAGAAATAGCAAACATCGAACTTAAGCTAAAGGAATCTTATAGGAGTCAGGAATCGCGGGAAGAACTAAAAGCCATAAATGAAATCGAAAGAAACCCAAAGTATTTCTTCTCCTATGCCAAATCAAAGTCGAGAACAACGTCCAGTATTGGGCCCTTACTTAAACAAGATGGGTCCTACACAGATGATAGCAAGGAAATGAGTGAGCTACTCAAGTCCCAATATGACTCAGTTTTTAGCAAGCCACTAACCAGACTGAGAGTCGAAGATCAAAATGAATTTTTTATGAGAGAGCCACAGAATTTGGTTAACACAAGCCTATCTGATGTAATCCTGACGCCAAATGACTTCGAACAGGCGATAAATGACATGCCCATGCACTCTGCCCCAGGGCCAGACTCATGGAACTCCGTGTTCATCAAGAACTGCAAGAAGCCCCTATCACGAGCCTTTACCATCCTATGGAGAGGGAGCATGGACACGGGGGTCGTCCCACAGTTACTAAAAACAACAGACATAGCCCCACTCCACAAAGGGGGCAGTAAAGCAACAGCAAAGAACTACAGACCGATAGCACTAACATCCCATATCATAAAAATCTTTGAAAGAGTCCTAAGAAGCAAGATCACCACCCATCTAGAAACCCATCAGTTACACAACCCAGGGCAACATGGGTTTAGAACAGGTCGCTCCTGTCTGTCTCAACTATTGGATCACTACGACAAGGTCCTAGATGCACTAGAAGACAAAAAGAATGCAGATGTAATATATACAGACTTTGCAAAAGCCTTCGACAAGTGTGACCATGGCGTAATAGCGCACAAAATGCGTCCTAAAGGAATAACAGGAAAAGTCGGTCGATGGATCTATAATTTCCTCACTAACAGAACACAGAGAGTAGTAGTCAACAGAGTAAAGTCCGAGGCAGGCACGGTGAAAAGCTCTGTTCCACAAGGCACAGTACTCGCTCCCATCTTGTTCCTCATCCTCATATCTGACATAGACAAGGATGTCAGCCACAGCACCGTGTCTTCCTTTGCAGATGACACCCGAATCTGCATGACAGTGTCTTCCATTGCAGACACTGCAAGGCTCCAGGCGGACATCAACCAAATCTTTCAGTGGGCTGCAGAAAACAATATGAAGTTCAACGATGAGAAATTTCAATTACTCAGATATGGTAAACACGAGGAAATTAAATCTTCATCAGAGTACAAAACAAATTCTGGCCACAAAATAGAGCGAAACACCAACGTCAAAGACCTGGGAGTGATCATGTCGGAGGATCTCACCTTCAAGGACCATAACATTGTATCGATCGCATCTGCTAGAAAAATGACAGAATGGATAATGAGAACCTTCAAAACGAGGGATGCCAAGCCCATGATGACACTCTTCAGGTCACTTGTTCTATCTAGGCTGGAATATTGCTGCACACTAACAGCACCTTTCAAGGCAGGTGAAATTGCTGACCTAGAAAATGTACAGAGAACTTTCACGGCGCGCATAACGGAGATAAAACACCTCAATTACTGGGAGCGCTTGAGGTTCCTGAACCTGTATTCCCTGGAACGCAGGCGGGAGAGATACATGATCATATACACCTGGAAAATCCTAGAGGGACTAGTACCGAACTTGCACACGAAAATCACTCACTACGAAAGCAAAAGACATGGCAGACGATGCAACATCCCCCCAATGAAAAGCAGGGGTGTCACTAGCACGTTAAGAGACCATACAATAAGTGTCAGGGGCCCGAGACTGTTCAACTGCCTCCCAGCATACATAAGGGGGATTACCAACAGACCCCTGGCAGTCTTCAAGCTGGCACTGGACAAGCACCTAAAGTCGGTTCCTGATCAGCCGGGCTGTGGCTCGTACGTTGGTTTGCGTGCAGCCAGCAGTAACAGCCTGGTTGATCAGGCTCTGATCCACCAGAAGGCCTGGTCACAGACCGGGCCGCGGGGGCGTTGACCCCCGGAACTCTCTCCAGATAAACTCCAGGTATTTGTCACTGTTTATCGATCCCTCAGCATTAACAAGCCGTTTAGAGCCTTAACAGTAAAACTACCTCAAAACATCAGTACCCATGTATTCATCTGAAACTCTAACGTTTCTTCATTCATCTGTCGTTCATCCCTTATGATCAACTACCCACAACAGCCTTTTTTTATAATAGCAGCAATCAATAATTGTTTCTTTACCGGCTTTCTGACGGTTCTCCTAGCTTCACGAAGCCTTCGTCGAACAGTTGAAGAATCAATATTTACACTTGTTGAAGCCAAATCTTCTTCTAGATCTTTATTGAGTTTCTTGGGATCTTTTACGTATTTTCTTATGATAACCTTGTCATCGTGAAGTGTTTTCTTGCTTTTTCTTCCACATCTTCCTCGACGTAGCGCTCCACAATCACCACTGTCGTCAGCTCTCCGACCATCAGTTGATTTGCTGGGCTCAAATATTCTGATACTAAAATCAGCATGTTTTCTAAGAGCCACAATACTTGCACGTTTCTTGGGTGTAACATCCATCATAAATTTCAGAAGTAATCATGAAACGAAGGGACTAACTGGGCAAAGCCATATTCCCTCCTGGAGCACGCTTGCAGGAATAACCTTACAGAACAACAGCTGTTTTAGCACTGACGAGAGCCGCAGGGGTAACACCCCAGCTGGATGAGTGTCAGAAGTTGGTACCAAACTGTCCGGAAAAGCAAAGAACCCAAGCCACATTAAGACGGAGACTAAGACATAATTATGAGATAATCACCAAATTTACACCTTTCCCAATTATTTTGCGTACTACTGTAGGTACCTGGGTGTTAGTCGACTGCTGTGAGTCACATGCTGGTGAAGAGGGTGGCGTAGACTGTAGACTGCATAGTTCTTAATAGTTTCCACCACAGAGCATTTACCCATTATAATTGGTGACAGTGCCGGTTGGAGCATGTGTATTTCCCCGGAGAGGGGAAGGAAGATGATAATGTTTTCACTTCATCGTCCCATACAAGAAGCATCCGTCTCTCAACGAGTTATCCTGAAGTCGTGTCTGCAAGTCTCAGCATTTCACAGCGCCCCACGCTGTTCTCAAGTCACGTGTTCAGTGTCACCTGTATGTTGCTACTGTTGTTTAGCTCAGCACGGCTATTTCAGCAAGTCAGAGGTGAGTTTTGTGGTGATTTCTGTGTCCATGGTGGTATAATCTGTACTATCTTCCGAGTTTGCGGGTAGGGGAGAGGAAGCAGCCGTTCCTCAACTCCCCACATGCCACACACGCTCGCCTATCACCATACTACACCACTATGCTACTCACTCCCTCTGCTGTTTCTCTGTGAATTCAGTGTGAATTCTTTGCCAGAGCTGTGAATCCGAGTGCCTGAAGTCACTCGAAGCCACATGGATCACGAAGCCACGATGTCCCAAACCACATGACGCCACCATACTGCCCGCATCACTCTACTGACGTCAGATGCTGCCCAACTTCACGACGTCACCCACCACGCTGCCTGACGTCACCCCCGGACATTTCCGACATAACCTTGCGAAGTCACCATGCTGCCCTGACGTCACCTTGCAATGTCTGCCTGATGTGACCTCGTGATGTCACCCCAAGACATCCCTCATGAAGTCACTCCAGGAGTCACTTCGCGACGTCTACTGACGTCATCATGCTGCTGATGTCACCTCGCGATGTCACCCCATGACAGCCCTCACGATGTCATGCCTGACATCACATGATGTCACATCGAGTGTTATAGTTTCACAGTGAGCATTTTGCTTCAGTATTGTATAGAAGATTGAGAGAAGGTATATGTCACGTGTTAATTAATTCTTCTCAGTCAGTGTTCTCACATGTTCGTGTAAGGCTTAGTGTCGATTTTTGCACAGAAAAGCATTATTTGTTCAAGCCATGTTGTACCGCATGTGCAGTGTGGATGTGTGCAAATTTTCCGTGGTCTGCGCCCAGACTACTGTGTAGCACCTCGTGTTACTTGTCACCCAGAGTTGACAGCTGATATTAGTCAGCCCTGGCATTAGTTATGAGTGTCTGAGCCCCTTGTACAGTAAGCTCTTATTCTTCGCTGCTCATATATGTCTTGCTGAGTCGTACCTGCTACGATTCCTGTCGAGACTCATTTCACTTCATCTCGTGACCGTCAGAGTGCAGTTATTTGTAGAGAACCAGCCTGAGGACGCTTAGACTAACCTCTGCTATAACTCCAACTGTCGAGAGATTGATACTCGTCAAGCCGCAAGTACCCCTGTCGGCAGGTGACTGTCTAACTCATGTCATAGCTTCAGTGAGCAGCCCGCACTAAGATGTCACTTTGATTGCTAGCCCACTCACTGCAGTACGGTATACGCTGTTACGACTCCCAGATGTGTCACCTGAGTCGTCTCTGCCATGACTCACTCCCCACTCACCAGCAGTGAGAGCTGCAGCGACAGCACCAGTCAAGAAATGCCCTCATGAGTCGCTTGCCAGAAGTCCTGCCCAGTTGCCGAGCACTGACGACACCTCACTCGAGGGCACCAGAAGTTTGTGCCCCAGGATGAGTGAACCCTGCAGCGACTACTACGATGACAGCTTCACCGTTCCAGAGGAGATCGTACCTTGTTACATTACAGCTGAGCTGCAGCAATGTCTCCTGTGTTGCAGTACCTGTCCAAATGCAGGAAGGCATGCAGTGATGCCCATCGACGCTCACTGCCTTGAACCACGATGTTCTTTTCAGCACACACACACACACACACACACACACACACACACACACACACACACACACACACACACACACACAAAAACACACACACACACACACACACACACACACACACACACACACACACACACACACACACACACGCACGCACACACACACACACACACACACAAGCACGCACACACACACAAACATATATATATATATATATATATATATATATATATATATATATATATATATATATATATATATATATACATATATATATATATATATATATATATATATATATATATATATATATATATATATATATATATATATATATATATATATATATATATATATATATATATATATATATATATATATATATATATATATATATATATATATATATATATATATATATATATATATATATATATATATATATATATATATATATATATATGTCGTGCCGAATAGGCAGAACTTGCTATTCTGGTTTAAAAAGCAACGCTCAACTTGCCATATAGGACAAGTGAAAATTTGTGTATGCAATAATTTAGCCAAAATCATTCTGAACCTAACGAAAAAAATATGTTTGATTGAGCTTGTTTAGTACTAAATTATTGTAAACGTATTTAAAATATATTTAGTTGGGTTAGGCTAAAATAAATTGCGCTTGTTATAATAAGGTTAGGTAAGTTTTCTAAGTTCCTTTTGGCGCAAAATTATAAATTTTTACATCAACATTAATGAAAAAATATATCTTTAAACGTATAAGAGAAAATTTTAGAAAGAACTTAATTTTAAATGAGTTCTTGCTAATTGACCAGTTTTACATATTCGGCACGACATATATAAATATATATATATATATATATATATATATATATATATATATATATATATATATATATATATATATATATATATATATATATATATTTATATATATATGCCTTGGTGGCTAAAATGCCGGGAGCAATGGGCTAGTAACCCCTTCTCCTGTATACATTTACTAAAAAAGAGAAGAAGAAAAACTTTATAAAACTGGGATGCTTAAATGTGCGTGGATGTAGTGCGGATGACAAGAAACAGATGATTGCTGATGTTATGAATGAAAAGAAGTTGGATGTCCTGGCTCTAAGCGAAACAAAGCTGAAGGGGGTAGGAGAGTTTCAGTGGGGGGAAATAAATGGGATTAAATCTGGAGTATCTGAGAGAGTTAGAGCAAAGGAAGGGGTAGCAGTAATGTTAAATGATCAGTTATGGAAGGAGAAAAGAGAATATGAATGTGTAAATTCAAGAATTATGTGGATTAAAGTAAAGGTTGGATGCGAGAAGTGGGTCATAATAAGCGTGTATGCACCTGGAGAAGAGAGGAATGCAGAGGAGAGAGAGAGATTTTGGGAGATGTTAATTGAATGTATAGGAGCCTTTGAACCAAGTGAGAGAGTAATTGTGGTAGGGGACCTGAATGCTAAAGTAGGAGAAACTTTTAGAGAGGGTGTGGTAGGTAAGTTTGGGGTGCCAGGTGTAAATGATAATGGGAGCCCTTTGATTGAATTTTGTATAGAAAGGGGTTTAGTTATAGGTAATACATATTTTAAGAAAAAGAGGATAAATAAGTATACAAGATATGATGTAGGGCGAAATGACAGTAGTTTGTTGGATTATGTATTGGTAGATAAAAGACTGTTGAGTAGACTTCAGGATGTACATGTTTATAGAGGGGCCACAGATATATCAGATCACTTTCTAGTTGTAGCTACACTGAGATTAAAAGGTAGATGGGATACAAGGAGAATAGAAGCATCAGGGAAGAGAGAGGTGAAGGTTTATAAACTAAAAGAGGAGGCAGTTAGGGTAAGATATAAACAGCTATTGGAGGATAGATGGGCTAATGAGAGCATAGGCAATGGGGTCGAAGAGGTATGGGGTAGGATTAAAAATGTAGTGTTAGAGTGTTCAGCAGAAGTTTGTGGTTACAGGAAAGTGGGTGCAGGAGGGAAGAGGAGCGATTGGTGGAATGATGATGTAAAGAGAGTAGTAAGGGAGAAAAAGTTAGCATATGAGAAGTTTTTACAAAGTAGAAGTGATGCAAGGAGGGAAGAGTATATGGAGAAAAAGAGAGAGGTTAAGAGAGTGGTGAAGCAATGTAAAAAGAGAGCAAATGAGAGAGTGGGTGAGATGTTATCAACAAATTTTGTTGAAAATAAGAAAAAGTTTTGGAGTGAGATTAACAAGTTAAGAAAGCCTAGAGAACAAATGGATTTGTCAGTTAAAAATAGGAGAGGAGAGTTATTAAATGGAGAGTTAGAGGTATTGGGAAGATGGAGGGAATATTTTGAGGAATTGTTAAATGTTGATGAAGATAGGGAAGCTGTGATTTCGTGTATAGGGCAAGGAGGAATAACATCTTGTAGGAGTGAGGAAGAGCCAGTTGTGAGTGTGGGGGAAGTTCGTGAGGCAGTAGGTAAAATGAAAGGGGGTAAGGCAGCCGGGATTGATGGGATAAAGATAGAAATGTTAAAAGCAGGTGGGGATATAGTTTTGGAGTGGTTGGTGCAATTATTTAATAAATGTATGGAAGAGGGTAAGGTACCTAGGGATTGGCAGAGAGCATGCATAGTTCCTTTGTATAAAGGCAAAGGGGATAAAAGAGAGTGCAAAAATTATAGGGGGATAAGTCTGTTGAGTGTACCTGGTAAAGTGTATGGTAGAGTTATAATTGAAAGAATTAAGAGTAAGACGGAGAATAGGATAGCAGATGAACAAGGAGGCTTTAGGAAAGGTAGGGGGTGTGTGGACCAGGTGTTTACAGTGAAACATATAAGTGAACAGTATTTAGATAAGGTTAAAGAGGTCTTTGTGGCATTTATGGATTTGGAAAAGGCGTATGACAGGGTGGATAGGGGGGCAATGTGTCAGATGTTGCAAGTGTATGGTGTAGGAGGTAGGTTACTGAAAGCAGTGAAGAGTTTTTACGAGGATAGTGAGGCTCAAGTTAGAGTATGTAGGAAAGAGGGAAATTTTTTCCCAGTAAAAGTAGGCCTTAGACAAGGATGTGTGATGTCACCGTGGTTGTTTAATATATTTATAGATGGGGTTGTAAGAGAAGTAAATGCGAGGGTCTTGGCAAGAGGCGTGGAGTTAAAAGATAAAGAATCACACACAAAGTGGGAGTTGTCACAGCTGCTCTTTGCTGATGACACTGTGCTCTTGGGAGATTCTGAAGAGAAGTTGCAGAGATTGGTGGATGAATTTGGTAGGGTGTGCAAAAGAAGAAAATTAAAGGTGAATACAGGAAAGAGTAAGGTTATGAGGATAACAAAAAGATTAGGTGATGAAAGATTGAATATCAGATTGGAGGGAGAGAATATGGAGGTGAACGTATTCAGATATTTGGGAGTGGACGTGTCAGCGGATGGGTCTATGAAAGATGAGGTGAATCATA
The DNA here is from genome assembly GCF_038502225.1 of Cherax quadricarinatus. Classification (NCBI taxonomy): domain Eukaryota; kingdom Metazoa; phylum Arthropoda; class Malacostraca; order Decapoda; family Parastacidae; genus Cherax; species Cherax quadricarinatus. Next base: position 24,021 of record NW_027197647.1, on the reverse strand, counting down.
GAATTGATGAGGGAAAAAGAGTGAGTGGTGCACTTAGGAGTCTGTGGAGACAAAGAACTTTGTCCTTGGAGGCAAAGAGGGGAATGTATGAGAGTATAGTTTTACCAACGCTCTTATATGGGTGTGAAGCGTGGGTGATGAATGTTGCAGCGAGGAGAAGGCTGGAGGCAGTGGAGATGTCATGTCTGAGGGCAATGTGTGGTGTGAATATAATGCAGAAAATTCGTAGTTTGGAAGTTAGAAGGAGGTGCGGGATTACCAAAACTGTTGTCCAGAGGGCTGAGGAAGGGTTGTTGAGGTGGTTCGGACATGTAGAGAGAATGGAGCGAAAGAGAATGACTTCAAGAGTGTATCAGTCTGTAGTGGAAGGAAGGCGGGGTAGGGGTCGGCCTAGGAAAGGTTGGAGGGAGGGGGTAAAGGAGGTTTTGTGTGCGAGGGGCTTGGACTTCCAGCAGGCATGCATGAGCGTGTTTGATAGGAGTGAATGGAGACAAATGGTTTTTAATACTTGACGTGCTGTTGGAGTGTGAGCAAAGTAACATTTATGAAGGGATTCAGGGAAACCGGCAGGCCGGACTTGAGTCCTGGAGATGGGAAGTACAGTGCCTGCACTCTGAAGGAGGGGTGTTAATGTTGCAGTTTAAAAACTGTAGTGTAAAGCACCCTTCTGGCAAGACAGTGATGGAGTGAATGATGGTGAAAGTTTTTCTTTTTCGGGCCACCCTGCCTTGGTGGGAATCGGCCAGTGTGATAATAAAATAATAAATAAATAAATATATATATATATATATATATATATATATATATATATATATATATATATATATATATATATATATATATATATATATATATATATATATGTATATATATATATATATATATATATATATATATATATATACATATATATATATATATATATATATATATATATATATATATATATATATATATATATATATATAAGCCTACATGCGTAGCTTTTAATAGTTTCCACTAGAGGGCAAGCCTGGTGGGCATGCCACTTCAAACAGCATCACCCTGCCTCTCCTTCACTCGGCATCCAGGCATCCTAGAGTCAACAAGGCCTACTCCTCTACATCGCGAGCATGGCCCTCCCCACCCGGGGCCAGGCAAACTTAAACACACTGCCTGTGTACCCACGATTTTGCAGATAAATTAAGAAGCCTCCGAAGCCTTATCATTGAGCCCCGCTTTGATCACCACGACCTAATTATCCTTATTATAAATGGAGGGTAGTATAACTTAGATAGAGCTGTGATTTGACTCGAGCTGAGGTAGGATAACAGTATGTAGCCTGTAAAATTCATTTGAGTAAAGCATATAACTCATCCCTCCATTGGCAAATGATGAACTAATGAATAAAACATATTCCACTGTTTCAGGACAAAATTAATCTGACAATGAATATGCCTATAGAAATGTAAAAGTATTAGCTAAAAAAAATACCTAGGCACAAAAATACTAACCAGAAATATCAAATATTTAACTGCAATAATAATACTTGAGGAGCACCACTAACCTACAAACACAGAGGGCGATCCTGAGGGCGAGATCCTGGTGGGCTTCCTTCAGATACTTGTACATATCTTGGATGGAGCTCCTGCAGGCGTCTTGGTGACAATAGGTGTTGCAGTGACCCTTCATTCTTTGTAGATGGCTGCCAGTAGGGAGAAGTGATAGAAATCTAATAGGTCGAACTCTCTTAAAAAAATTAAAAGTTTTATAGAAAATTCTCTTAACGATGATAGGTAATTTTTTCACAAAGATGACATGACATGGTTGTTTTGCATATTTTGAAATCACCTGTTCACTGTGATCTTATTGCATATATATATATATATATATATATATATATATATATATATTATATATATATATATATATATATATATATATATGTATATATATATATATATATATATATATATATATATATATATATATATTTATATATGTCGTGCCGAATAGGCAGAACTTGCGATCTTGGCTTAAATAGCAACGTTCATCTTGCCATATAGGACAAGCTAAAATTTGTGTATGCAATAATTTCGCCAAAATCATTCTGAACCTAACGAAAAAAATATATTTCACCGTGTTTGTTTAGTATTAAATTATTGTAAACAAATCTAAAATATATTTAGTTGGGTTAGGTTCAAATAAATTGTTCTTGTTACAATAAGGTTAGGTAAGTTTTCTAAGATTCTTTTGGTGCAAAATTATAAATTTTTATATTAACATTAATGAAAAAAATATATCTTTAAAATTATAAGAGCAAATTTAGAAAGGACTTAATATTAAATGAGTTCTTGCTAATTGACCAGTTTTACATATTCGGCACGACATATATATATATAAATATATATATATATATATATATATATATATATATATATATATATATATATATATATATATATATATATACATATATATATATATATATATATATATATATATATATATATATATATATATTACGAGAACGAGACTGACGAAGAGAATCAAAAGTGCTAATCAAGTCAATACCAGCGCGAGGGGTAGGTGAAGTGGCAAAGGAAAGACCAAAACTAAGAAGTTCAAGCTCACGTTGAGTGTGACAGAAGACAGATTAGTAACAGTCGGTAAGGCTATCTGAGATGAGACGTTGAAGTTTATTCTGTAGTTTAGAAGAATGAATTTGTGAATTCAGGCCAGCAGTGTCAAAAGCAATGGTAGTGAGAAGGTTACAGAAATCTTGTGGAAGAGAAGCAAAGACAGCACGTTGGCGCTGACGGAGAATAAAGAAGGCATCTTCAACCTGAGACTTAGTGGAATGAATGAACTATTGAAATAGGAGACGAGCATGATCAGGAAATGCAGTGCCCAGACGGTTGGGTTCCCTGCGACTAGCCAGGGTCGAACTCCCTTCTCCATATTTTAGAACTCCCCTCAAGAAGTCTGCCCAAATTTCAAGACGCCTTAGTCCACTTGGCCATGAGTGCTTCAAACATCATGCTTCCAGTACCACTGGACATGTCACCCCTGATGCTAGCACACATACGTGGCCATGGAAGCTACAGGACTAATTTCATTTTCCTCCCGTTAGGAATACGATCAGTACACATATTAATGCATGTACGAATGAGTGGTTTTAATAAAACAACAATCCTGCTCTCTTGGCATCCTTCAGCCTTCTGGAGGCCACAGATCATTACTTCCTGATAGCTTTGTTTTCACCATTTCTCTGGTTGTCTCTTATCAGTTCTTTAACCTTTCTATATTCAGAAAATACCTCTGCTAGTGTCTTTCTAAATTTATCTCTAGTTCCCTCTCCTCCCTTTATTGTTACGACACTTAATATCCTCTCTTTTATTTAGTTCATGGTCTTCTGGGGCCCTGTCAATCGTTCTTCCAACTTAAGAGCTCTATCTTCCGATAAAATAGCTTATTAACCTGTTCTATGACGTCACTTGCTTTGTCACATAATACCAAAGTATCCTTCCGAAAGGCATCGAACTTTGCTTTGCGCTTCTGTCTCCGAGTTCCTTCCATTATTGTCTCCCTCATCATTTTCATTTCCTCTTGCAGGAGTTCTTTTTACTTTGCCCATACGTGTTCTGAAAACTCAGTCTTTGTTTTGGAGCATTTTACCTGAGTTTTCCTTCTAACGAATGGTGCTTCAATCTCTGTATAAACTCCTCTCTGATTTGTTTTTTTCTGGCCGTGTTGCCACTCCCAGCTGATGTCACCTACAGCCTCCATACCCCACCTCCTATTTTTTTGATTGGCCCTCCGGTCTACCAGTTTCTTTAAGGAGATGTGTGCGTGTGTATGTGTGTGAGGACTTGTATGCGTGCTCGTATGCGTGCGTCTTCGTGTAAGTATATGTAAAATGATGCTTACCTGGCACAACTTTCGTCCGCTTGGCAGTCATGGAGAGCCAAATGACAATTGCCCATCACCTGCTTCACCTGTTCTAGCGACAAGTCGTCCAGAGTCTCTGTGGTAAGAAGGAAAAAGTAGTTAGCTAACTTGGTAGTTAGACTTCAGAGAAGTACATAAGGGACAATAACACCACACTTTTCTATACATTTATATAAAAACTTGCACCTGAAAAAGAATTTAAAAGAAAGCTCTCACGGAATCTGACTTTGAAATGCTTCTCCATGAGTATATGCTGAGAGATACATACAACTCGGTGTATATATGCTGAGAGATACACATCTCTTGGTGTATGCATACTCAGAGGTATGCACCTATCGGTATTAGTTCACTGGTAGATACACAAATCTTGGTGTATGTACACTGAAAGATATGCATTTCTTGATGTATGTAAACTGATTATATATATATATATATATATATTTTTTTTTTTTTCAACAAGTCGGCCGTCTCCCACCGAGGCAGGGTGACCCAAAAAAGAAAGAAAATCCCCAAAAAGAAAATACTTTCATCATCATTCAACACTTTCACCACACTCGCACATTATCACTGTTTTTGCAGAGGTGCTCAGAATACAACAGTCTAGAAGCATACACATATAAAGATACACAACATATCCCTCCAAACTGCCAATATCCCAAACCCCTCCTTTAAAGTGCAGGCATTGTACTTCCCGTTTCCAGGACTCAAGTCCGACTATATGAAAATAACCGGTTTCCCTGAATCCCTTCACTAAATATTACCCTGCTCACACTCCAACAGATCGTCAGGTCCCAAGTACCATTCGTCTCCATTCACTCCTATCTAACACGCTCACGCACGCTTGCTGGAAGTCCAAGCCCCTCGCCCACAAAACCTCCTTTACCCCCTCTCTCCAACCCTTTCGAGGACGACCCCTACCCCGCCTTCCTTCCCCTATAGATTTATATGCTTTCCATGTCATTCTACTTTGATCCATTCTCTCTAAATGACCAAACCACCTCAACAACCCCTCTTCTGCCCTCTGACTAATACTTTTATTAACTCCACACCTTCTCCTAATTTCCACACTCCGAATTTTCTGCATAATATTTACACCACACATTGCCCTTAAACAGGACATCTCCACTGCCTCCAACCGTCTCCTCGCTGCTGCATTTACCACCCAAGCTTCACACCCATATAAAAGTGTTGGTACTACTATACTTTCATACATTCCCTTCTTTGCCTCCATAGATAACGTTTTTTGACTCCACATATACCTCAACGCACCACTCACCTTTTTTCCCTCATCAATTCTATGATTAACCTCATCCTTCATAAATCCATCCGCCGACACGTCAACTCCCAAGTATCTGAAAACATTCACTTCTTCCATACTCCTCCTCCCCAATTTGATATCCAATTTTTCTTTATCTAAATCATTTGACACCCTCATCACCTTACTCTTTTCTATGTTCACTTTCAACTTTCTACCTTTACACACATTCCCAAACTCAACCACTAACCTTTGCAATTTTTCTTTAGAATCTCCCATAAGCACAGTATCATCAGCAAAATGTAACTGTGTCAATTCCCATTTTGAATTTGATTCCCCAAAATTTAATCCCACCCCTCTCCCGAACACCCTAGCATTTACTTCCTTTACAACCCCATCTATAAATATATTAAACAACCATGGTGACATTACACATCCCTGTCTAAGACCTACTTTTACCGGGAAATAGTCTCCCTCTCTTCTACACACCCTAACCTGAGCCTCACTATCCTCATAAAAACTCTTTACAGCATTTAATAACTTACCACCTATTCCATATACTTGCAACATCTGCCACATTGCTCCTCTATCCACTCTATCATATGCCTTTTCTAAATCCATAAATGCAATAAAAACTTCCCTACCTTTATCTAAATACTGTTCACATATATGCTTCAATGTAAACACTTGATCTACACATCCCCTACCCACTCTGAAACCTCCTTGCTCATCCGCAATCCTACATTCTGTCTTACCTCTAATTCTTTCAATTATAACCCTACCGTACACTTTTCCTGGTATACTCAGTAAGCTTATTCCTCTATAATTTTTACAGTCTCTTTTGTCCCCATTCCCTTTATATAAAGGGACTATACATGCTCTCCGCCAATCCCTAGGTACCTTTCCCTCTTTCATACATTTGTTGAACAAAAGTACCAACCACTCCAACACTATATCCCCCCCTGCTTTTAACATTTCTGTCATGATCCCATCAGTTCCAGCTGCATTACCCCCTTTCATTTTACGTAATGCCTCACGTACCTCCCCCACACTTACATTCTGCTCTTCTTCACTCCTAAAAGATGGTATACCTCCCTGACCAGTGCATATATATATATATATATATCTATATATATATATATATATATATATATATATATATATATATATATATATATATATATATATATATATATATATATATATATATATATATATGATAAAAGAAAATACTTTCATCATCATTCAACACTTTCACCACACTCACACATTATCACTGTTTTTGCAGAGGTGCTCAGAATACAACAGTTTAGAAGCATATACGTATAAAGATACACAACATATCCCTCCAAACTGCCAATATCCCAAACCCCTCCTTTAAAGTGCAGGCATTGTACTTCCCATTTCCAGGAATCAAGTCCGACTATATGAAAATAACCGGTTTCCACGAATCCTTTCACTAAATATTACCCTGCTCACACTCCAACAGATCGTCAGGTCCCAAGTACCATTCGTCTCCATTCACTCCTATCTAACACGCTCACGCACGCTTGCTGGAAGTCCAAGCCCCTAGCCCACAAAACCTCCTTTACCCCCTCTCTCCAACCCTTTCTAGGACGACCCCTACCCCGCCTTCCTTCCCCTATAGATTTATATGCTTTCCATGTCATTCTACTTTGATCCATTCCCTCTAAATGACCAAACCACCTCAACAACCCCTCTTCTGCCCTCTGACTAATACTTTTAATAACTCCACATCTTTTCCTAATTTCCACACTCCGAATTTTCTGCATAATATTTACACCACACATTGCCCTTAGACAGGACATCTCCACTGCCTCCAACCGTCTCCTCGCTGCTGCATTTACCACCCAAGCTTCACATCCATATAAGAGTGTTGGTACTACTATACTTTCATACATTCCCTTCTTTGCTTCCATAGCTAACTTTTTTTGACTCCACATATACCTCAACGCACCACTCACCTTTTTTTCCCTCATCAATTCTTTGATTAACCTCATCCTTCATAAATCCATCCGCCGACACGTCAACTCCCAAGTATCTGAAAACATTCACTTCTTCCATACTCCTCCTCCCCAATTTGATATCCGATTTTTCTTTATCTAAATCATTTGAGACCCCCATCACCTTACTCTTTTCTATGTTCACTTTCAACTTTGTACCTTTACACACATTCCCAAACTCATCCACTAATCTTTGCAATTTTTCTTTAGAATCTCCCATAAGCACAGTATCATCAGCAAAAAGTAACTGTGTCAATTCCCACTTTGAATTTGATTCCCTATAATTTAATCCCACCCCCCTCCCGAACACCCTAGCATTTACTTATTTTACAACCCCATCTATAAAAATATTAAACAACCATGATGACATTACACATCCATGTCTAAGACCTACTTTTACCGGGAAGTAGTCTCCCTCTCTTCTACACACCCTAACCTGAACCTCACTATCCTCATAAAAACTCTTTACAGCATTTAATAACTTACCACCTATTCAATATACTTGCAACATCTGCCACATTGCTCCTCTATCCACTCTATCATATGCCTTTTCTAAATCCATAAATGCAATAAAATACTTTCTAAATACTCTTCACATATATACTTCAATGTAAACACTTGATCTACACATCCCCTACCCACTCTGAAACCTCCTTGCTCATCCACAATCCTACATTCTGTCTTACCTCTAATTCTTTCAATTATAACCCTACCTTACACTTTTCCTGGTATACTCAGTAAACTTATTCCTCCATAATTTTTACAATCCCTTTTGTCCACTTTTCCTTTATATAAAGGGACTATACATGCTCTCCGCCAATGCCAACAATACCCACAACCCAGCAATCCGCCCCGACGGGATCACCATCTATCCTTGGAAGAATGGCAAGCTCTTAGCATGGGACTATACCTGTGTGTCCACATTGGCTGACACCTATATCCATCACAGTGTGCGGCGACAGGGAGGAGCTGCTGACCACAGGGATGAGTACAAGATCAGCAAGTACAGGGACATTAGCCAACAGTATCAATTTGTCCCAGTGGGATCAGAGACCTTGGGATCATGGGGAAAAAATGCCACACGTTTCCTTACAGAACTGGGTTCCAGACTCATCGACACCACCAGGGACCCAAGGGCAGCCACTTTCATGTTCCAGCGCCTCAGCATAGCCATCCAGAGGGGAAATGCTTGCTGCATACTTGGCTCGCGTCCAGCCGCGGAGGAGCTGGAGGAAATTCATGATCTTTGATACATTGTGCCATTGTATTCATGTTTATGTTTTTTTCTGTAAAAGTATTCTGTTTATTAATAAATGTTCACATAGAATATAAAATACATAGGGGGTGGTAGGAGAAGAAAATATTCAAAGAGCTCCGGGGAGAACCTTGAGTTTTCCCTGAGGTACTTCCCTATATACATATATAGGTGATACTTCCATATATATATATATATATATATATATATATATATATATATATATATATATATATATATATATATATATATATATATATATATATATATATATATATATATATATATATATGTATATATATATATATATATATATATATATATATATATATATATATATATATATATATATATATATATATATATATATGTCGTGCCGAATAGGCAGAACTTGCAATCTTGGCTTAAATAGTAACGCTCATCTTGCCATATAGGACAAGTGAAAATTTGTGTATGCAATAATTTCGCCAAAATCATTCTAAACCTAACGAAAAATATATATTTCACTGTGTTTGTTTAGTATTTAATTACTGTAAACAAATCTAAAATATATTTAGTTGGGTTAGGCTAAAATAAATTGTTCTTGTTATAATAAGGTTAGGTAAGTTTTCTAAGTTCCTTTTGGTGCAAAATTATAAATTTTTACATCAACATTAATGAAAAAAATATATCTTTAAACGTATAAGAGAAAATTGTAGAAAGGATTTAATTTTAAATGAGTTCTTGCTAATTGACCAGTTTTACATATTCGGCACGACATATATATATATATATATATATAATATATATATATATATATATATATATATATATATATATATATATATATATATATATATATATATATATATATATATATATATATATATATATATATATATATATATATATATATATATATATATATGTCGTGCCGAATATGTAAAACTGGTCAAATAGCAAGAACTCATTTAAAATTAAGTCCTTTCTAAAATGTTCTCTTATACCTTTTAAGATATATATTTTTCATTGATGATAATGTAAAAATTTTTAATTTTGCACCAAAAGAATCTTAGAAAACTTACCTAACCTTATTATAACAAGAACAATTTATTTTAGCCTAACCTAACTAAATGTATTTTAGATTTGCTTACAATAATTTAATACTAAATAAACACAGTGAAATATATTTTTTTCGTTAGGTTCAAAATGATTTTGGCGAAATTATTGCATACACAAATTTTCGCTTCTCCCATATGGCAAGATGAGCTTTGCTATTTAAGCCAAGATGGCAAGTTCTGCCTATTCGGCACGACATATACATATATATACATATATGTATATATATATATATATATATATATATATATACATACATACATATATATATATATATATATATATATATATATATATATATATATATATATATATATATATATATATATATATATATATATATATATATATATATATATATATATATATATATATATATGTATATATATATATATATATATATATATATATATATATATATATATATATATATATATATATATATATATATATATATATATATATATATATATATATACATGCAATAAGATCACAGTAAACAGGTTATTTTAAAATATACAAAACAACCACTGTGAAAGAGTAGTGAAATTCCAAGCGCTTTCGTGACTACTCACATTGTCAAGGAACTATGAAAGTAATACATCAAAGGAAGGCAATTAAAGGGCTTAGACCACACCTCACAGTTAACTCCCACAACAAAGAAACACCTGACGCGCGACAATACTTCAGTAGGTCCGCTGGTCCAACTAGACAGGTCCTCACGACAACCCACTAACGAATTATTCTACCCAAGAAATAAGGTTTATTATTTGTCCAATGTATTATTAAACTCTAACCAAATTTTATTAATTATAAATGAATCTAATTTATATACACCTAATGAAAATATTCATATTATTTTCCAAACTGCCTTCCTTTGATGTATTACTTTCATAGTTCCTTGACAATGTGAGTAGTCACAAAAGCGCTTGGAATTTCTCTATTCTTTCAGAGTGGTTGTTTTGCATATATATATATATATATATATATATATATATATATATATATATATATATATATATATATATATATATATATATATATATATATATATATATATATATATATATATATATATATATATATATATATATATATATATATATATATATATATATATATATATATATATATATATATATATATATATATATATATATATATATATATATATATATATATATATATATATATATATATATATATATATATATATATATATATATATATATATATATATATATATATATATATATATATATCTATATATATATATATATATATATATATATATATATATATATATATATATATATATATATATATATATATATATATATATATATATATATATATATATATATATATATATATATATATATATATATATATATATATATATACATATATATATATATATATATATATATATATATATATATATATATATATATATATATATATATATATATATATATATATATATATATATATATATATATAAATATACATATATATCTATATATATACATATATATCTATATATATACATATATATCTATATATATACATATATATCTATATATATACATATATATCTATATATATACATATATATCTATATATATACATATATATCTATATATATATACATATATATATATCTATATATATACATATATATCTATATATATATATATATACATATATATATATCTATATATATACATATATATATATCTATATATATACATATATATATATCTATATATATATATATATATATATATATATATATATATATATATATATATATATATATATATATATATATATATATATATATATATATATATATATATGTATATATATATATATATATATATATATATATATATATATATATATATATCTATATATATATATATATACATATATATATATCTATATATATACAGATATATATATCTATATATATACATATATATATATCTATATATATACATATATACATATATATATATATATACATATATATACATATATATATATATATATATATATATGTACATATTTTTTTTTTATTTTTTATTATCACACTGGCCGATTCCCACCAAGACAGGGTGGCCCGAAAAAGAAAAACTTTCACCATCATTCACTCCATCACTGTCTTGCCAGAAGGGTGCTTTACACTACAGTTTTTAAACTGCAACATTAACACCCCTCCTTCAGAGTGCAGGCACTGTACTTCCCATCTCCAGGACTCATGTCCGGCCTGCCGGTTTCCCTGAACCCCTTCATAAATGTTACTTTGCTCACACTCCAACAGCACGTCAAGTATTAAAAACCATTCGTCTCCATTCACTCCTATTAAACGCGCTCACGCACGCCTGCTGGAAGTCCAAGCCCCTCGCACACAATACCTCTTTTACCCCCTCCCTCCAACCTTTCCTAGGCCGACCCCTACCCCGCCTTCCTTCCACTACAGACTGATACACTTTTGAATTCATTCTGTTTCGCTCCATTCTCTCTCCCCTCAAGGAAGGTTCCTTGATGTTGGTGAGGGGCTCTTGATTTAGGGAATTGGATCTGTGCTCCAGTTCCCCGAATTAGGCCTGAATGCCTTCCACATCCCCCCCCCAGGCGCTGTATAATCCTCCGGGTTTAGCGCTTCCCCCTTGATTATAATAATAATAATCCATTCTCTCTGCATGTCCGAACCACCTCAACAACCCTTCCTCAGCCCTCTGGACAACAGTTTTGGTAATATATATATATATATATATATATATATATATATATATATATATATATATATATATATATATATATATATATATATACATATATATACATATATATATATATATATATATATATATATATATATATATATATATATATATATATATATATATATATATATATATCGTGCCGAATATGTAAAACTGGTCAATTAGCAAGAACTCATTTAAAATTAAGTTCTTTCTAAAATTTTCTCTTATACGTTTAAAGATATATTTTTTTCATTAATGTTGATGTAAAAATTTATAATTTTGCACCAAAAAGAACTTAGAAAACTTACCTAACCTTATTATAAAAAGAACAATTTATTTTAGCCTAACCCAACTAAATATATTTTAGATTTGTTTTCAGTAATTTAATACTAAATAAACATACTGAAATATATTTTTTTCGTTAGGTACAGAATGATTTTGGAGAAATTATTGCATACACAAAATTTCACTTGTCCTATATGGCAAGATGAGCGTTGCTATTTAAGCCAAGATCGCAAGTTCTGCCTATTCGGCACGACATATATATATATATATATATATAAGCAACACCTCAGAGTGAGAATTAACATAAGAACATAAGAAAGAAGGAACACTGCAACAGGCCTACTGACCCATGCGGAGCAGGTCCATGTCCCCCTCCTCCCCGGATTAGCCCAATGACCCACCCAGACTGGTCATCTCCATTCAAGGATGGAGGACGGCACCAGACCAGCAGCACAAGCTAGTCAGGTCCATATATATATATGTATATATATATATATATATATATATATATATATATATATATATATATATATATATATATATATATACATATATATACATATATATATATATATATATATATATATATATATATATATATATATATATATATATATATATATATATATATATACATATATATATATATATATATATATATATATATATATATATATATATATATATATATATATATATATATATATATATATGTCGTGCCGAATATGTAAAACTGGTCAATTAGCAAGAACTCATTTAAAATTAAGTTCTTTCTAAAATTTTCTCTTATACGTTTAAAGATATATTTTTTTCATTAATGTTGATGTAAAAAATTTTAATTTTGCACCAACAGAATCTTGGAAAACTTACCTAACCTTATTATAACAAGAACAATTTATTTTAGCCTAACCCAACTAAATATATTTTAGATTTGTTTACAATAATTTAATACTAAACAAACACAGTGAAATATATTTTTTTCGTTAGGTTCAGAATGATTTTGGCGAAATTATTGCATACACAAATTTTCTCTTGTCCTATATATATATATATATATATATATATATATATATATATATATATATATATCGTGCCGAATGGGCAGAACTTGCGATCTTGGCTTAAATAGCAATGCTCATCTTGCCATATAGGACAAGTGAAAATTTGTGTATGCAATAATTTCGCCAAAATCATTCTGAACCTAACGAAAAAAATATATTTGATTGTGTTTGTTTAGTACTAAATTATTGTAAACGTATTTAAAATATATTTAGTTGGGTTAGGCTAAAATAAATTGCTCTTGTTATAATAAGGTTAGGTAAGTTTTCTAAGATTCTTTTGGTGCAAAATTTAAATTTTTTACATTAACATTAATGAAAAAAATATATCTTTAAACGTATAACAGAAAATTTCAGAAAGGAATTAATTTTTAATGAGTTCTTGCTAATTGACCAGTTTTACATATTCGGCACGACACACACACACACACACACACTCACACACACACATATATATATATATATATATATATATATATATATATATATATATATATATATATATATATATATATATATATATATATATATAAACAAGATATAACAAGTTAAAGTTAAGAAAGCCTAGAGAACAAATGGATTTGTCAGTTAAAAATAGGAGAGGAGAGTTATTAAATGGAGAGTTAGAGGTTTTGGGAAGATGGAGGGAATATTTTGAGGAATTGTTAAATGTTGATGAAGATAGGGAAGCTGTGATTTCGTGTATAGGGCAAGGAGGAACAACATCTTGTAGGAGTGAGGAAGAGCCAGTTGTGAGTGTGGGGGAAGTTCGTGAGGCAGTAGGTAAAATGAAAGGGGGTAAGGCAGCCGGGATTGATGGGATAAAGATAGAAATGTTAAAAGCAGGTGGGGATATAGTTTTGGAGTGGTTGGTGCAATTATTTAATAAATGTATGGAAGAGGGTAAGGTACCTAGGGATTGGCAGAGAGCATGCATAGTTCCTTTGTATAAAGGCAAAGGGGATAAAAGAGAGTGCAAAAATTATAGGGGGATAAGTCTGTTGAGTATACCTGGCAAAGTGTATGGTAGAGTTATTATTGAAAGAATTAAGAGTATGACGGAGAATAGGATAGCAGATGAACAAGGAGGCTTTAGGAAAGGTAGGGGGGGGTGTGGACCAGGTGTTTACAGTGAAACATATAAGTGAACAGTATTTAGATAAGGCTAAAGAGGTCTTCGTGGCATTTATGGATTTGGAAAAGGCGTATGACAGGGTGGATAGGGGGGCAATGTGGCAGATGTTGCAGGTGTATGGTGTAGGAGGTAGGTTACTGAAAGCAGTGAAGAGTTTTTACGAGGATAGTGAGGCTCAAGTTAGAGTATGTAGGAAAGAGGGAAATTATTTCCCAGTAAAAGTAGGCCTTAGACAAGGATGTGTGATGTCACCGTGGTTGTTTAATATATTTATAGATGGGGTTGTAAGAGAAGTGAATGCGTGGGTCTTGGCAAGAGGCGTGGAGTTAAAAGATAAAGAATCACACATAAAGTGGGAGTTGTCACAGTTGCTCTTTGCTGATGACACTGTGCTCTTGGGAGATTCTGAAGAGAAGTTGCAGAGACTGGTGGATGAATTAGGTAGAGTGGGCAAGAGAAGAAAATTGAAAGTGAATACAGGAAAGAGTAAGGTTATGAGGATAACAAAAAGATTTGGTGATGAAAGATTGGATATCAGATTGGAGGGAGAGAGTATGGAGTAGGTGAATGTATTCAGATATTTGGGAGTGGATGTGTCAGCGGATGGGTCTATGAAAGATGAGGTGAATCATAGAATTGATGAGGGGAAAAGGGTGAGTGGTGCACTTAGGAGTCTGTGGAGACAAAGAACTTTGTCCTTGGAGGCAAAGAGGGGAATGTATGAGAGTATAGTTTTACCAACGCTCTTATATGGGTGTGAAGCATGGGTGATGAATGTTGCAGCGAGGAGAAGGCTGGAGGCAGTGGAGATGTCATGTCTGAGAGGAATGTGTGGTGTGAATATAATGCAGAGAATTCGTAGTTTGGAAGTTAGGAGGAGGTGCGGGATTACCAAAACTGTTGTCCAGAGGGCTGAGGAAGGGTTGTTGAGGTGGTTCGGACATGTGGAGAGAATGGAGCGAAACAGAATAACTTCAAGAGTGTATCAGTCTGTAGTGGAAGGAAGGCGGGGTAGGGGTCGGCCTAGGAAAGGTTGGAGGGAGGGGGTAAAGGAGGTTTTGTGTGCGAGGGGCTTGGACTTCCAGCAGGCATGCGTGAGCGTGTTTGATAGGAGTGAATGGAGACAAATGGTTTTTAATACTTGACGTGCTGTTGGAGTGTGAGCAAAGTAACATTTATTGAAGGGGTTCAGGGAAACCGGCACCCCGGACTTGAGTCCTGGAGATGGGAAGTACAGTGCCTGCACTCTGAAGGAGGGGTGTTAATGTTGCAGTTTAAAAACTGTAGTGTAAAGCACCTTTCTGTCAAGACAGTGATTGAGTGAATGATGGTGAAAGTTTTTCTTTTTCGGGCCACCCTGCCTTGGTGGGAATCGGCCAGTGTGATAATAAAATAAAATAAATATATATATATATATATATATATATATATATATATATATATATATATATATATATATATATATATATATATATATATATATGTATATATATATATATATATATACAGTATATGTATATATAGAAGATTGTGTCGTGATTCCAGGTATGAAACAAGGCCATAGTGGGTTCTGTGGTCCCCGTAAGGCTTCACCTTGAATTTGCCAGGTCGGTTGAGCTGGTTTGCCTGCTCCTTGGACGGACAGCGCTTCTTGTTGTTGTCCATAGTGATCCATCCTTCTTGGCTCTCGGGGGGTCGGGTGTTTATTTCCTCCCCTATTTCCATATTCGCTGGCTCCATGGTTGGAACTGTCAGATCTGCTACAATGTGAGCAGGATCGTCCACTGCCTCTGATGACACAGAGTGGTCTCGCAACTTCTTCGCTAGAATTGCGCCCCACATTTCCAAATCCGAGTCCTGCATCGTGTTCATGGAGCATCGTGGCCTCTTCTTTTCGGCAGAAGCCATGTGCCTATCTAGTGATAAGGTAGTGTACTCCGTAGACGGCTTTTATACTGTAGCCAGGTGAGGCGAAGCATGAGGAGGCGGGGCCATAGTGGTACCATTCACTAGTCGAGGTAGGTCTTCGTCCAAAGGTTGAACAAGTTTTGAAGAATTCTTGTATCAAAATCACTGCATCATTATGGGAGGGATGGAATAGTTTTGAAAAGAGGTGCGATAGTTTTAAAAACGCAGTATTAGAATGTGGGGCAGAAGTTTGTGCTATAAGAGGGTGGATGCAGGAGGAAAGAGGAGTGATTGGTGGAATGATGAAGTAAAGGGTGCAATAAAGCAGTAAAAGGTAGCTTATGAGAGGATTTTATAATGCAGAAGTGATATAAGAAGGGGAGAGTATATGGTGAAGAGTGGTGAGAGAGTGCAAAAAGAGAACAAATGTTAGAATGGGAGCGGCACTGTCAAGAAATTTTGCTGAGAATAAGAAAAAAAATGGAATTTTACAAGTTAAGAAAGCCTTGGGAACGAATGGATTTTTCATTTAAAAACAGAGAAAGGGGGTTAGTAGATGGGGATCTGGAGGTATTGGGTAGATGGCGGGAATATTTTGAGGAACTTTTAAAAGTCGATGAAGAAAGGGATGCAGTAATTTCAAGCACTGTCCAGGGAGGTATTACGTCTTTTATGAATAAAGAAGAGCAGGATGTGAGTATTGGGGAGGTGCATGAGACATTATGTAGAATGAAAGGGGGCAAAGCAACTGGAACTGATAGGAACATGACAGAATTGTTAAAATAGGGAGAGATATATTGTTGGAGTGGTTGGCATTTTTGCTTAATAAATGTATGAAAGTGGGAAAGGTACTTAGGGATTTGCAGAGATCGTATATAATTCCTTTATATAGAGTGAAGGGGGACAAAAGAGATCGTAAAAAAATATAGGGGAATAAGTTTACTGAGTATACCAGGTAAAGAGGTAGACAGAGAGAGCAGGATTGCAGACGAGCCAGGAGGCTTTAGAATGGGTATGGGATGTGTAGATCAGGTGTTTACATTGAAGCATATATGAGAACAGTATTTAGATAAAGGTAGGGAAGTTTTCATTGCATTTATGGATTTAGAAAAGGCATATGATAGTGTGGAATCGGGAGCAATGTGGCAGCTGTTGCAAGTGTATGCAATAGGTAGTAAATTACTAAATGCTGTAAAGAGTTTTTATGAGGATAGTGAGGCTCAGGTTAGGGTGTCAAACAAACGGAGACAGTTGAGGGCAGCAAGGGACTAGCTCCCTTAACATTTACTATACTAATAGCAGAAGTGTAAAAAATAAGATAGATGACTTAAGATTAATTGCAAGTGCAGAAAACATAGATATTATTGATATAACAGAGACCTGGCTCAATCTGAAAGATAGAGAGATGCCTTCTGAATGTCATATACAAGGCTATAAATTATTTCACACTGACAGGGGTCTACAGGAAGGGTGGTGAAGTAGCAATGTAGGTCAGAGACAATTTAAATTGTTGTATTAGACAAGATATAAAATTAGAAGCGTCAGCTACTGAATCTATTTAGTTACAGCTTCTCAAGGGCCGTGAAAAAATAATTTTGGATGTGATTTACATGGCTCCAAATCTTGATAGGGAGTGCAGTAAACTTCTATGGGACGAAAATGTTGTGCTAATGGGAGATTTCAATTATAGACAGATTGACTGGAGCAATTTGACGGGACATTTGGAGTCAAGTGACTTTCTTCATACGATTCAGGATAGTTTTTTAAAACAGTTTGTGACAGAACCAACTAGAGGAAATAACCTGCTTGACTTGGTTCTTGCGAGCAGGGAAACGCTGATTAATAATCTTGAGTTTAATGATGAGCTTCGGGAAATTAATCACAAATCACTCCGTTTTAATATATCATTGAATTCCCCTAATAATGGCAGTCAAATCTCTGTCTCTGACTTCTGCTTGGCTGACTTCATAGGACTGAAAAATTACTTGGGAGGGCTGAACTGGAACGACCTGACTATGGATCAGGTAGGTGGTGATGATTGCCGATATGACGTTTTCCAGGGCATAGTTCTAGCTGCTCAGACAACTTATGCTCTAAATAGGGATATCAGATCAAACAAAAATGATCGTAAATGGATGAACAATAGATTAAAACATCTCATTGGTTGTGAGGGAAAAGTTCAACAGATAGGAGTAGCAAGCGAGTATATGGTGACGATAGTTTGATTGCCCGTCTGCTTGTTAAGGGAGGGTCAGTGTCTAGCTCCCACTATCCCCCCCCTTTTTTTCCACCCAGAAAGGTGACGTGTGGGGCTTCGACCAAATGGTAATCACTTGGCTCACAGCTTCCAACACAACTGTAAGTAAAAGCCTCTGCTACTGTTTTAATGGATATATTGGTTAAAAGCTTCACTTTTAACAAATTTTAAGACTTCGTTCTGCCTTGATTTCCATGTGCTTTTAGATAATCACCATGTTTTTTAAATACTTTACTTATAATGGAGAGTGATTTCTTAGGCAGTGGGTAACCTTGTCTCTTTCTAGCTTGGAATGTCAGCTCGGGTCATCTGGCAACCAAAGAAACAGTGTTGAAGGAGACGAACTTTACCCAAGTTCTGGGACGTCACCATTTTATCTGCATACCTAAGTGTAGTCAACCCCAGGCAACTATCTCTCATCTTCGCAGTGGTGAAAGACCTGCGTTCCTATCATCTTGACGGACTATTCAAGGCTCTAGACTCTGTGGAGAACTAGTCGTTGGGTTGTCACTCAACATCTCTGACCCCTCCTCACCATCATCAGCAACGGCTACAATTTCTACAATACGCGGTGTCAACAACATCAACCAGACACCCCAGTCTAACTGTACATATTAGCGTTGAATTCAGATATTATTTTTATTTCATTTTTCATTTCTCTTTCAAGTAGAATAAAAATTCATATTTAATTGTTTTATATTTTCATTTCTAAATAATAAAGTGTTTATATTTGACTGTTATCATTCTTTTTCTATTCATTAATTTTCCTGTGGAGGAGCCAGCCTTGGTAATACGTACTTACTGAAGTTGTTACAGGGCTGAGTAAGCCTTCACATTGGTCAAAAGAGAGGCATATAGAGGCAAATCAAAAGAGGAGAGGGGCAATTAAGAAATCAATATATTCAGTTAAAGAGAGAAATACAAAAAGTGAATAAGAAAAGCAAAAAGAGATTATGAGGTTAAAGTTGCAAGAGAATCGAAGACTAACCCAAAGGGATTCTTTCAGGTATACAGAAGTAAGATCAGGGACAAGATAGATCCACTCAAAAGTTACTCGAGTCAGCTCACGGACAATGATAAGGAAATGTGTAGGATTTTTAACACATACTAACTCTCAGTTTTTACACAGGAAGATACTAGCGATATGCCAGAAATAATAAATTATGTAGAACAGGACGATAATAAACTATGTACGATTAGGGTGACAAGTGACATAGTCCTTACGCAAATAGATAAATTATAACCTAACAAATCCCCAGGCCCTGATGAGCTGTATGCAAGGGTTCTAAAGGAATGTAAAGAGGAGCTTAGCAAACCTTTGGCTAATCTTTTCAACATATCACTACAAACTGGCATGGTGCCAGATAAGTGGAAAATGGCAAATGTGATACCTATTTTCAAAGCAGGTACGAATTTATTAACTTTTTTCACTAAGGTATTGGAGGAAGTAGATCATGGTAATGAATATGATATTGTGTATATGGACTTCACAGAGTCCCACATCAGAGACTATTGAGGAAAATTAAGGCACATGGAACAGGAGAATTTTTTTTCCTGGATAGAGGCATGGTTGACAAATAGGCAGCAGAGTTTGCATAAATTGGGAGAAATCAGAGTGGGGAAGCGTCACGAGCGGTGTTCCACAGGGGTCAGTGTTGGGTCCCCTGTTGTTCACAATCTACATAAACGACATAGATGAGGGCATAAAGAGCGACATAAGCAAGTTTGCCGATGACACCAAAATAGGCCGTCGAATTCATTCTGACGAGGACATAGAGCACTCCAGGAAGATTTGAATAGAGTGATGCATTGGTCGGAGAAGTGGAAGATGCGGTTTAATATAGACAAATGCAAAGTTCTATACATTGGACAGGAAAATATCCATGCCACATATAAACTATATAATATAGATCTTAACACTACTGATTGTGAAAAGGAATTGGGAGTTCTGGTTAGCAGTAATCTGAAACTAAGACAACAGTGCATAAGTGTTCGCAATAAAGTTAACAGAATCCTAGGTTTCATATCAAGAAGTATAAATAATAGGATTCCTCAGGTTGTTCTTCAACTCTATATATCATTGGTTAGGCCTCGTTTAGATTGTTGCGCAGTTTTGGTCACCATATTACAGAGTGGATATAAATGCTCTGGAAAACGAACAAAGGAGGATGACAAAGTTGATTCCATGAATCAGAAATCTTCCCTATGAGGATAGACTGAGGGCCTTGAACCTGCACCCTCTAGAAAGGCGTAGAATTAGGGGGTGTATGATAGAGGTGTATAAATTGAAAACAGTAATAAATAAAGGGGATGTAAACAGCGTGCTGAAAACATCTAGTCTAGACAGGACTCGCAGCAATGGTTTTAAGTTGGAAAAATTCAGATTCAGGAAGGATATAGGAAGGCACTAGCTTGGTAACAGAGTTGTGGATGAGTGGAACAAACTCCTGAGTACACTTATAGAGGCTAGAACGTTGTGTAGTTTTAAGAATAGGTTGGATAAATACATGAGTGAGTGTGGGCGGGTGTGAATTGGACCTGATTAGCTTGTGCTACTAGGTCAGTTGCCATGTTCCTTCCTTAAGTGAATGTTACCTGACCTGACTAAGTTTTGGCATTGGCTTAAGCCGGTAGGAGACTTGAACCTGCCTCGCATGGGCCAGTAGGCCTGCTTCGGTGTTCCTTCTTTCTTATGTTCTTATGTTCTTAAATTATGGGGAATCAAATACAAAATGGAAGTTGACGAAGTTACTTTTTGCTGATGGTACTGTGCTTTTGGGATATTCTAAAGAAAAGTTGCAAAGGTTAGTGGACGAGTTTGGGAGTGTGTGTAAATGTAGAAAGTTGAAAGTAAACTTAGATAAGAGTAAGGTGATGAAGATATCAAACGATATAGATAAATAAAAACTGGATATCACATTGGCGGGAGGGAGTATGGAAAAAGTGTATGTTTTCAGATTTTTGGGGGTTGATTTGTCAGCGGATGGGTTTATGAAGGATGAGGTTATTCATAGAATTGGTGAAGTGATGCGGTGTTGTGGTGCTTTGAGGTATCTGTGGAGACAAAGAACGTTATCTATGGAGGTAAAGAAGGGAATGTACGAGAGTATAATTGTGCCAACACTCTTATATGGATGTGAAGCATGGGTTGCAAATGCTACAGCGAGGAGGCGACTGGAGGGAGTGAAGATGTCGTGTGATGTAAATGTTATGTAGAGAATTCGTGGTGTTGAAATTAGGAGAAGCTGTGGAGCTACTAAACGTATTAGTCAGAGGGCTGAAGAGGGGCTCTTGAGGTGATTTGGTCATTTAGAGAGAATGAAACAAAGTAGAATGACTTGGAGAGCGTATAAATCTGTCGGAGAAGGAAGGCGGTGTAAGGGCCGTCCAGGAAAAGGTTGGAGGAAGGGAGAAAGGAAGTTTTGTGGGCGAGAGGCTTGAACGTCTAGCAAGCATGCATGAGTATATTAGATAGAAGTGAATGGAGACGAATGTTTTTTGGGACCTGACGAGCAGTTGGAATGTAAGCAGGGTAAAATTTTGTGAAAGGATTCAAGGAAACCGGTTAGCCGGACTTGAGTCCGGGTTTGGGATAATGGAATTTGGAGGGACTTCTAAACTGTCGCATCTGAGCGCCTCTGCAAAAACAGTGATTATGCATGAGTGATGGTGAAAGTGTTGAATGATGATGAAATTATTTTTTCTTTCTTTTTGGGTTTTTCTTCCTTTTTAGGTCACCCTGCCTCGGTGGGAAACGGCCAATGTATTAAAAAAATGTACGCACACACTTCGATGTATGAAACTAATATGTATTCAACACTAGGTGTATGTACACCTGGACGTTTGTACACTTGGAAATATCTCACGAGGCTGGCGTTTAACATCCACGAGGCTGGCGTGCAGAAATGGAACTTCAGAGATCACAAACACAACACCAACACACAACAACAACCAGCTCGAGATCTTTCCCGTGGTTTTATATGATGATAAAATTTAATTAAAACTTTAAAATATATTTTTTCACTCTATATTGAATTGAAAATGTAGATGGAAATTAAATATCAAAGCAATTAAAATGCATCACGTTATATTCTTCTAAAATATTCATGCAGAATTATATATATACAGAGTTTAATTAAGGTAATGGAATGGCGTCCTCTTTGTGGCGCGAGTTAATATCCTGCTAAAAATTACCATCAAAACAAACATGTATTATGTAAAATAAGTTTCTATGAGGTTTTTGTTTTAATGTCAATGAACGGAGGCGGAGAAGCCTGTCGTGGCTGCTGTGAGGGATGTCGTCAGTGACGAGGAGAGAGCTCAACGAGAGAGGGTCAACGAGTGTGCCAGCAATAGATGGTCAATTGGAGAGGACAACAGAGAGGCTCAACGGGAATGGGTCAACATGAGTAGGTCAACATGAGGTTAATAGGAGAAGGTCAACAGAAGAGGATCAGCGGGAGGAAATAGAAGGCAGAGGGTCAAGGGGAATGGGTCAGTAGAAGTGGGTCAGTGGGAAAGAGCAGCGGGAACAATAATTAGAGGTCAATGAAAGTGTTAACGAAAGATCAACAACAGAGGTTCGAGGGGAGTCAATGACCAACGAAAGAGTCCCTTAAATTCTACAGTGATGAGACATTCTCGAAAATGCGCTTAGAGATTTAATAAAAAAAATGCATTAATAGTTAAATGCGCTTAAGAAAACGTAGCAAATTCTTTACGTATTAAAATTACTCTGCGTGACTTCAGAGTCAAAAAAAAAAAGGAAAAAAAAATAAGAAAATGTTGTAGTCTGTTTTAAGGTCTGACGTGAGAGATTTATAGAAATAGGCTGCATTATCTGTCATAAATTCTTTTTCGAAAATATATCGTGCGAAAAAAAATTGGGTTTGTCCCAACTGAACAGGAAAGTGGACTGACTATTTTTTTCCAATACAAGGATCAGGATTCAAAGTATTTCGGTGATTAATCCGTTTTGTGCCAGCAGTGATCCTGAAAAGGTGAGAGGTGTATAAAAATATTATATTGTTTTTGAAAGA